>NW_027457086.1:77500-80000 GCF_040206685.1 Ascaphus truei | reverse complement strand
GTCACACACACAGTCACACACACACACACACACACACACACACACACACACACACACACACACACACACACACACACACACACACACACACACACACACACACACACACACACACACACACACACACACTCAGTCAGTCAGACACACACACACACACACACACACACACACACACACACACACACACTCAGTCACAGAGTCACACACACACAGTCAGTCACACCCACACACACACCCACACACACTCAGTCACTCACACAAACACACACACACACACACACACACACACACACACACACACACACACTCAGTCAGTAAGTCAGTCAGACACACACACAGTCAGTCATACACACACACAAACCCACACACACACACACACACACACACACACACACACACACACACACACACACACACACACACACACACACACACACACACACACACACACACACACTCAGTCAGACACACTCAGTCACAGGGTCACACACTCAGTCACAGAGTCACACACACACACACACACACACACACACACACACTCAGTCACATAGTCACACACACACACACACACACACACACACACACACACACACACACACACACACACACACACACACACACAGTCACAGAGTCACACACACACACACACACACACACTCAGTCACAGAGTCACACATACACTCAGTCAGTCACTCAGTCACAGGGTCACACACTCAGTCACATTGGCACACACACACACTCAGTCACAGAATCACACACACACACACACACACACACACACACACACACACACACACACACACACACACACACACACACATACACACACACACACACACACACACACACACACACACACACACACTCAGTCACAGAGTCACACACACAGTCAGTCACACCCACACACACACCCACACCCACACACACTCAGTCACTCACACAAACACACACACACACACACACACACACACACACACACACACACACACACTCAGTCAGTAAGTCAGTCAGACACACACACAGTCAGTCATACACACACACAAACACACACACACACACACACACACACACACACACACACACTCAGTCAGACACACTCAGTCACATGGTCACACACTCAGTCACAGAGTCACACACACACACACACACACACACACACACACACACACAGACACACACACACACACACACACACACACACTCAGTCACATAGTCACACACACACACACACACACACACACACACACACACACACACACACACACACACACACACACACACACACACACACACACACACACACACACACACACACACACACACACACACACACACACACACACACACACAGTCACAGAGTCACACACACACACACACACACACACACACACACACACTCAGTCACAGAGTCACACATACACTCAGTCAGTCACTCAGTCACAGGGTCACACACTCAGTCACATTGGCACACACACACACTCAGTCACATAATCACACACACACACACACACACACACACACACACACACACACACACACACACACACACACACACACACACACACACACACACACACACACACACACACACACACACACACACACACACACACACATACACTCAGTCAGTCACTCAGTCACAGGGTCACACACTCAGTTACAGAGTCACACACACACACACACACACACACACACACACACACACACACACACACACACACTCAGTCACAGAGTCACACACACACACACACACACACACACACACACACACACACACACACACACACACACACACACACACACACACACACACACACACACACACACACACATACACTCAGTCAGTCACTCAGTCACAGGGTCACACACTCAGTTACAGAGTCACACACACACACACACACACACACACACACACACACACACACACACACACACACACACACACTCAGTCACAGAGTCACACACACACACACACACACACACACACACACACACACACACATACACTCAGTCAGTCACTCAGTCACAGGGTCACACACTCAGTCACAGAGTCACACACACACACACACACACACACACACACACACACACACACACACACACACACACTCAGTCACAGAGTCACACACACACACACACACACACACACACACACACACACACACACACACACACACACACACACACACACACACATACACTCAGTCAGTCACTCAGTCACATGGTCACACACTCAGTCACAGAGTCACACACACACACACACACACACACACACACACACACACACACACACACACACACACACACACACACACACACACACACACACACACACACACACACACACACACACACACACTCAGTCACAGAGTCACACACACACACACACACACACACACACACACACACACACACACACACACACACACACACACACACACACACACACACACACACACACACACACACACACACACACACTCACACACATACACTCAGT
>NW_027457086.1:65000-70000 GCF_040206685.1 Ascaphus truei | reverse complement strand
CAGACACACACACACACAGTCAGTCATTCACACAAACACACGCTCAGCCAGACACACTCAGTCACAGAGTCACACACACAGTCAGTCACACACACACACACACACACACACACACACACACACACACACACACACACACACACACACACACACACACACACACACACACACACACACACACACACACACACACACACACACACACACACACACACACACACACTCAGTCACAGAGTCACACACACAGTCAGTCACACCCACACACACACCCACACCCACACACACTCAGTCACTCACACAAACACACACACACACACACACACACACACACACACACACACACACACACACACACACACACACACACACACACATACACTCAGTCAGTCACTCAGTCACAGGGTCACACACTCAGTCACAGAGTCACACACACACACACTCAGTCACAGAGTCACACACACACACACACACACACACACACACACACACACACACACACACACACACACACACACACACACACACACACACACACACACACACACACACACACACACACACACACACAGTCAGTCAGACACACACACAGTCAGTCATACACACACACAAACACACACACACACACACACGCTCAGAAAGACACACTCAGTCACAGAGTCACACACACAGTCAGTCACACACACACACACACACACACACACACACACACACACACACACACACACACACACACACACACACACACACACACACACACACACACACACACACACACACACACACACACACTCAGTCAGTCAGACACACACACACACACACACACACACACACACTCAGTCACAGAGTCACACACACAGTCAGTCACACCCACACACACACCCACACCCACACACACTCAGTCACTCACACAAACACACCCACACACACACACACACACACACACACACACACACACACACACACAGACACACAGTCACAGAGTCACACACACACACACACTCAGTCACAGAGTCACACATACACTCAGTCAGTCACTCAGTCACAGGGTCACACACTCAGTCACATTGGCACACACACACACTCAGTCACAGAATCACACACACACACACACACACACACACACACACACACACACACACACACACACACACACACACACACACACACACACACACACACACACACACACACACACACACACACACACACACACACACACACACACACACACACACATACACTCAGTCAGTCACTCAGTCACAGGGTCACACACTCAGTCACAGAGTCACACACACACACACACACACACACACACACACACACACACACACACACACACACACACACACACACACACACACACACACACACACACACACACACACACACACACACACACACACACACACTCAGTCACAGAGTCACACACACACACACACACACACACACACACACACACACACACACACACACACACACACACACACACACACACACACACACACACACACACACACACACACACACACACACACACACACTCGGTCAGTCACACAAACACACACACACACACACACACACACACACAGTCAGTCAGACACACACACAGTCAGTCATACACACACACAAACACACACACACACACGCTCAGAAAGACACACTCAGTCACAGAGTCACACACACAGTCAGTCACACACACACACACACACACACACACACACACACACACACACACACACACACACACACACACACACACACACACACACACACACACACACACACACACACACACACACACACACACACACACACACACACACTCAGTCACGGAGTCACACACACAGTCAGTCACACCCACACCCACACCCACACACACACACACTCAGTCACAGAGTCACACATACACTCAGTCAGTCACTCAGTCACAGGGTCACACACTCAGTCACATTGGCACACACACACACTCAGTCACAGAATCACACACACACACACACACACACACACACACACACACACACACACACACACACACACACACACACACACACACACACACACACACACACACACACACACACACACACACACACACAGTCAGTCAGACACACACACAGTCAGTCATACACACACACAAACACACACACACACACACACGCTCAGAAAGACACACTCAGTCACAGAGTCACACACACAGTCAGTCACACACACACACACACACACACACACACACACACACACACACACACACACACACACACACACACACACACACACACACACACACACACACACACACACACACACACACACACTCAGTCAGTCAGACACACACACACACACACACACACACACACACACACTCAGTCACAGAGTCACACACACAGTCAGTCACACCCACACACACACCCACACCCACACACACTCAGTCACTCACACAAACACACCCACACACACACACACACACACACACACACACACACACACACACAGACACACAGTCACAGAGTCACACACACACACACACTCAGTCACAGAGTCACACATACACTCAGTCAGTCACTCAGTCACAGGGTCACACACTCAGTCACATTGGCACACACACACACTCAGTCACAGAATCACACACACACACACACACACACACACACACACACACACACACACACACACACACACACACACACACACACACACACACACACACACACACACACACACACACACACACACACACACACACACACACACACACACACACACACACACACATACACTCAGTCAGTCACTCAGTCACAGGGTCACACACTCAGTCACAGAGTCACACACACACACACACACACACACACACACACACACACACACACACACACACACACACACACACACACACACACACACACACACACACACACACACACACACACACACACACACACACACACTCAGTCACAGAGTCACACACACACACACACACACACACACACACACACACACACACACACACACACACACACACACACACACACACACACACACACACACACACACACACACACACACACACACACACACACTCGGTCAGTCACACAAACACACACACACACACACACACACACACACAGTCAGTCAGACACACACACAGTCAGTCATACACACACACAAACACACACACACACACGCTCAGAAAGACACACTCAGTCACAGAGTCACACACACAGTCAGTCACACACACACACACACACACACACACACACACACACACACACACACACACACACACACACACACACACACACACACACACACACACACACACACACACACACACACACACACACACACACACACACACACACACACACACACACACACACACTCAGTCACGGAGTCACACACACAGTCAGTCACACCCACACCCACACCCACACACACACACACTCAGTCACAGAGTCACACATACACTCAGTCAGTCACTCAGTCACAGGGTCACACACTCAGTCACATTGGCACACACACACACTCAGTCACAGAATCACACACACACACACACACACACACACACACACACACACACACACACACACACACACACACACACACACACACACACACACACACACACACACACACACACACACACACACACACACACACACACACACACACTCAGTCACAGAGTCACACACTCAGTCACAGAGTCACAGAGTCACACACACACACACACACACACACACACACACACACACACACACACACACACACACACACACACACACACACACACACACACACACACACACACACACACACACACACACACACACACACACACACTCAGTCAGTCAGACACACACACACACAGTCAGTCATACACACAAACACACGCTCAGCCAGACACACTCAGTCACAGAGTCACACACACAGTCAGTCACACACACACACACACACACACACACACACACACACACACACACACACACACACACACACACACACACACACACACACACACACACACACACACACACACACACACACACACACACACACACACACACACACACTCAGTCACAGAGTCACACACACAGTCAGTCACACCCACACACACACCCACACCCACACACACTCAGTCACTCACACAAACACACACACACACACACACACACACACACACACACACACACACACACACACACACACATACACTCAGTCAGTCACTCAGTCACAGGGTCACACACTCAGTCACAGAATCACACACACACACACTCAGTCACAGAGTCACACACACACACACACACACACACACACACACACACACACACACACACACACACACACACACACACACACACACACACACACACACACACACACACACACACACACACACACACACACACACACACAGTCAGTCAGACACACACACAGTCAGTCATACACACACACAAACACACACACACACACACGCTCAGAAAGACACACTCAGTCACAGAGTCACACACACAGTCAGTCACACACACACACACACACACACACACACACACACACACACACACACACACACACACACACACACACACACACACACACACACACACACACACACACACACACACACACACACACACACACTCAGTCAGTCAGACACACACACACACACACACACACACACACTCAGTCACAGAGTCACACACACAGTCAGTCACACCCACACACACACCCACACCCACACACACTCAGTCACTCACACAAACACACACACACACACACACACACACACACACACACACACACACACACACACAGACACACAGTCACAGAGTCACACACACACACACACTCAGTCACAGAGTCACACATACACTCAGTCAGTCACTCAGTCACAGGGTCACACACTCAGTCACATTGGCACACACACACACTCAGTCACAGAATCACACACACACACACACACACACACACACACACACACACACACACACACACACACACACACA
>NW_027457085.1:0-185093 GCF_040206685.1 Ascaphus truei | reverse complement strand
GCTCTTACTTTCTCTCTGCGCTCTTTCTTTCTCTCTCTCTGCGCTCTTTCTTTCTCTCTCTGCGCTCTTTCTTTCTCTCTCTGCGCTCTTTCTTTCTCTCTCTGCGCTCTTTCTTTCTCTGCGCTCTCTCTCTCTCTGCGCTCTTTCTTTCTCTCTCTGCGCTCTTTCTTTCTCTCTCTCTCTGCGCTCTTTCTTTCTCTCTCTGCGCTCTTTCTTTCTCTCTCTGCGCTCTTTCTTTCTCTCTGCGCTCTTACTTTCTCTCTCTCTGCGCTCTTTCTTCTCTCTCTGCGCTCTTTCTTCTCTCTCTGCGCTCTCTCTCTCTCTGCGCTCTCTCTCTCTCTGCGCTCTTTCTTTCTCTTCTGCGCTCTTTCTTTCTCTCTCTCTGCGCTCTTTCTTTCTCTCTCTCTGCGCTCTTTCTCTCTCTCTGTGCTCTTCTCTCTCTCTCTGCGCTCTTTCTCTCTCTCTCTGCGCTCTTTCTTTCTCTCTCTGCGCTCTTTCTTTCTCTCTCTGCGCTCTTTCTTCTCTCTCTCTGCGCTCTTTCTTTCTCTCTCTCTGCGCTCTTTCTTTCTCTCTCTCTGCGCTCTTTCTTCTCTCTCTCTGCGCTCTTTCTTTCTCTCTCTGCGCTCTTTCTTTCTCTCTCTGCGCTCTTTCTTTCTCTCTCTGCGCTCTTTCTTTCTCTCTCTCTGCGCTCTTTCTTTCTCTCTCTCTGCGCTCTTTCTTTCTCTCTCTCTGCGCTCTTTCTCTTTCTCTGCGCTCTTTCTCTCTCTCTGCGCTCTTTCTCTCTCTCTCTGCGCTCTTTCTTTCTCTCTCTGCGCTCTTTCTTTCTCTCCCTGCGCTCTTACTTTCTCTCTCTGCGATCTTTCTTCTTTCTCTCTCTCTGCGCTCTTTCTTTCTCTCTCTGCGCTCTTTCTTTCTCTCTGCGCACTTTCTTTCTCTCTCTCTGCGCTCTCTCTCTCTCTGCACTCTTTCTTTCTCTCTGCGCTCTTTCTTTCTCTCTGCGCTCTCTCTCTGCGCTCTCTCTCTCTCTGCGCTCTTTCTTTCTCTCTCTGCGCTCTTTCTTTCTCTCTCTCTGCGCTCTTTCTCTCTCTCTGCGCTCTCTCTCTCTGCGCTCTTTCTTTCTCTCTCTGCGCTCTTTCTTTCTTTCTCTCTCTGCGCTCTTTCTTTCTCTGCGCTCTCTCTCTCTCTCTGCGCTCTTTCTTTCTCTCTCTGCGCTCTTTCTTTCTCTCTCTGCGCTCTTTCTTTCTCTCTCTGCGCTCTTTCTTTCTCTCTCTGCGCTCTTTCTTTCTCTCTCTGCGCTCTTTCTTTCTCTCTCTCTGCGCTCTTTCTTTCTCTCTCTCTGCGCTCTTTCTTTCTCGCTCTCTGCGCTCTTTCTTTCTCTCTCTCTGCGCTCTTTCTTTCTCTCTCTCTGCGCTCTTTCTCTTTCTCTGTGCTCTTTCTTCTCTCTCTGCGCTCTTTCTCTCTCTCTCTGCGCTCTTTCTTTCTCTCTCTGCGCTCTTTCTTTCTCTCCTGCGCTCTTTCTCTCTTCTGCGCTCTTTCTTTCTCTCTCTGCGCTCTTTCTTTCTCTCTCTGCGATCTTTCTTTCTTTCTCTCTCTCTGCGCTCTTTCTTTCTTTCTCTGCGCTCTTACTTTCTCTCTGCGCTCTTTCTTTCTCTCTCTCTGCGCTCTTTCTTTCTCTCTCTGCGCTCTTTCTTTCTCTCTCTGCGCTCTTTCTTTCTCTCTCTGCGCTCTTTCTTTCTCTGCGCTCTCTCTCTCTCTGCGCTCTTTCTTTCTCTCTCTGCGCTCTTTCTTTCTCTCTCTCTCTCTGCGCTCTTTCTTTCTCTCTCTGCGCTCTTTCTTTCTCTCTGCGCTCTTACTTTCTTTCTCTCTGCGCTCTTTCTCTCTCTCTGCGCTCTTTCTTTCTCTCTGCGCTCTCTCTCTCTCTGCACTCTCTCTCTCTCTGCGCTCTTTCTTTCTCTTTCTGCGCTCTTTCTTTCTCTCTCTCTCTGCGCTCTTTCTTTCTCTCTCTCTGCGCTCTTTCTCTTTCTCTGTGCTCTTTCTCTCTCTCTCTGCGCTCTTTCTCTCTCTCTCTGCGCTCTTTCTTTCTCTCTCTGCGCTCTTTCTTTCTCTCTCTGCGCTCTTTCTTTCTCTCTCTCTCTGCGCTCTTTCTTTCTCTCTCTCTGCGCTCTTTCTTTCTCTCTCTGCGCTCTTTCTCTTTCTCTGCGCTCTTTCTCTCTCTCTCTGCGCTCTTTCTTTCTCTCTCTGCACTCTTTCTTTCTCTCTCTCTCTGCGCTCTTTCTTTCTCTCTCTCTGCGCTCTTTCTTTCTCTCTCTCTGCGCTCTTTCTCTTTCTCTGCGCTCTTTCTCCTCTCTCTGCGCTCATTCTCTCTCTCTCTGCGCTCTTTCTTTCTCTCTCTGCGCTCTTTCTTTCTCTCCCTGCGCTCTTACTTTCTCTCTCTGCGATCTTTCTTTCTTTCTCTCTCTCTGCGCTCTTTCTTTCTCTCTCTGCGCTCTTTCTTTCTCTCTGCGCACTTTCTTTCTCTCTCTCTGCGCTCTCTCTCTCTCTGCACTCTTTCTTTCTCTCTGCGCTCTTTCTTTCTCTCTGCGCTCTCTCTCTCTGCGCTCTCTCTCTCTCTGCGCTCTTTCTTTCTCTCTCTGCGCTCTTTCTTTCTCTCCTGCGCTCTTTCTTCTCTCTCCTGCGCTCTTTCTCTCTCTCTGCGCTCTTTCTTTCTCTCTCTGCGCTCTTTCTTTCTCTCTCTGCGATCTTTCTTTCTTTCTCTCTCTCTGCGCTCTTTCTTTCTTTCTCTGCGCTCTTACTTTCTCTCTGCGCTCTTTCTTTCTCTCTCTCTGCGCTCTTTCGTTCTCTCTCTGCGCTCTTTCTTTCTCTCTCTGCGCTCTTTCTTTCTCTCTCTCTGAGCTCTTTCTTTCTCTCTCTCTGCGCTCTTTCTTTCTCTCCTGCGCTCTTTCTCTCTCTCTGCGCTCTTTCTTTCTCTCTCTGCGCTCTTTCTTTCTCTCTCTGCGATCTTTCTTTCTTTCTCTCTCTCTGCGCTCTTTCTTTCTTTCTCTGCGCTCTTACTTTCTCTCTGCGCTCTTTCTTTCTCTCTCTCTGCGCTCTTTCTTTCTCTCTCTGCGCTCTTTCTTTCTCTCTCTGCGCTCTTTCTTTCTCTCTCTGCGCTCTTTCTTTCTCTGCGCTCTCTCTCTCTCTGCGCTCTTTCTTTCTCTCTCTGCGCTCTTTCTTTCTCTCTCTCTCTCTGCGCTCTTTCTTTCTCTCTCTGCGCTCTTTCTTTCTCTCTCTGCGCTCTTTCTTTCTCTCTGCGCTCTTACTTTCTCTCTCTCTGCGCTCTTTCTCTCTCTCTGCGCTCTTTCTTTCTCTCTGCGCTCTCTCTCTCTCTGCACTCTCTCTCTCTCTGCGCTCTTTCTTTCTCTTTCTGCGCTCTTTCTTTCTCTCTCTCTCTGCGCTCTTTCTTTCTCTCTCTCTGCGCTCTTTCTCTTTCTCTGTGCTCTTTCTCTCTCTCTCTGCGCTCTTTCTCTCTCTCTCTGCGCTCTTTCTTTCTCTCTCTGCGCTCTTTCTTTCTCTCTCTGCGCTCTTTCTTTCTCTCTCTGCGCTCTTTCTTTCTCTCTCTCTCTGCGCTCATCCTTTCTCTCTCTCTGCGCTCTTTTTTTCTCTCTCTCTGCGCTCTTTCTCTTTCTCTGCGCTCTTTCTCTCTCTCTCTGCGCTCTTTCTTTCTCTCTCTGCACTCTTTCTTTCTCTCTCTCTCTGCGCTCTTTCTTTCTCTCTCTCTGCGCTCTTTCTTTCTCTCTCTCTGCGCTCTTTCTCTTTCTCTGCGCTCTTTCTCTCTCTCTGCGCTCATTCTCTCTCTCTCTGCGCTCTTTCTTTCTCTCTCTGCGCTCTTTCTTTCTCTCCCTGCGCTCTTACTTTCTCTCTCTGCGATCTTTCTTTCTTTCTCTCTCTCTGCGCTCTTTCTTTCTCTCTCTGCGCTCTTTCTTTCTCTCTGCGCACTTTCTTTCTCTCTCTCTGCGCTCTCTCTCTCTCTGCACTCTTTCTTTCTCTCTGCGCTCTTTCTTTCTCTCTGCGCTCTCTCTCTCTCTGCGCTCTCTCTCTCTCTGCGCTCTTTCTTTCTCTCTCTGCGCTCTTTCTTTCTCTCTCTCTGCGCTCTTTCTCTCTCTCTGCGCTCTTTCTCTCTCTCTGCGCTCTTTCTTTCTCTCTCTGCGCTCTTTCTTTCTTTCTCTCTCTGCGCTCTTTCTTTCTCTGCGCTCTCTCTCTCTCTCTGCGCTCTTTCTTTCTCTCTCTGCGCTCTTTCTTTCTCTCTCTGCGCTCTTTCTTTCTCTCTCTGCGCTCTTTCTTTCTCTCTCTGCGCTCTTTCTTTCTCTCTCTGCGCTCTTTCTTTCTCTCTCTCTGCGCTCTTTCTTTCTCTCTCTCTGCGCTCTTTCTTTCTCGCTCTCTGCGCTCTTTCTTTCTCTCTCTCTGCGCTCTTTCTTTCTCTCCTGCGCTCTTTCTCTCTCTCTCTGCGCTCTTTCTTTCTCTCTCTGCGCTCTTTCTTTCTCTCTCTGCGCTCTTTCTTTCTCTCTCTCTCTGCGCTCTTTCTTTCTCTCTCTCTGCGCTCTTTTTTTCTCTCTCTCTGCGCTCTTTCTCTTTCTCTGCGCTCTTTCTCTCTCTCTCTGCGCTCTTTCTTTCTCTCTCTGCACTCTTTCTTTCTCTCTCTCTCTGCGCTCTTTCTTTCTCTCTCTCTGCGCTCTTTCTTTCTCTCTCTCTGCGCTCTTTCTCTTTCTCTGCGCTCTTTCTCTCTCTCTGCGCTCATTCTCTCTCTCTCTGCGCTCTTTCTTTCTCTCTCTGCGCTCTTTCTTTCTCTCCCTGCGCTCTTACTTTCTCTCTCTGCGATCTTTCTTTCTTTCTCTCTCTCTGCGCTCTTTCTTTCTCTCTCTGCGCTCTTTCTTTCTCTCTGCGCACTTTCTTTCTCTCTCTCTGCGCTCTCTCTCTCTCTCTGCACTCTTTCTTTCTCTCTGCGCTCTTTCTTTCTCTCTGCGCTCTCTCTCTCTCTGCGCTCTCTCTCTCTCTGCGCTCTTTCTTTCTCTCTCTGCGCTCTTTCTTTCTCTCTCTCTGCGCTCTTTCTCTCTCTCTGCGCTCTTTCTCTCTCTCTGCGCTCTTTTTTTCTCTCTCTGCGCTCTTTCTTTCTTTCTCTCTCTGCGCTCTTTCTTTCTCTGCGCTCTCTCTCTCTCTCTGCGCTCTTTCTTTCTCTCTCTGCGCTCTTTCTTTCTCTCTCTGCGCTCTTTCTTTCTCTCTCTGCGCTCTTTCTTTCTCTCTCTGCGCTCTTTCTTTCTCTCTCTCTGCGCTCTTTCTTTCTCTCTCTCTGCGCTCTTTCTTTCTCGCTCTCTGCGCTCTTTCTTTCTCTCTCTCTGCGCTCTTTCTTTCTCTCCTGCGCTCTTTCTCTCTCTCTGCGCTCTTTCTTTCTCTCTCTGCACTCTTTCTTTCTCTCTCTGCGATCTTTCTTTCTTTCTCTCTCTCTGCGCTCTTTCTCTCTCTCTGCGCTCTTTCTTTCTCTCTCTGCGCTCTTTCTTTCTTTCTCTCTCTGCGCTCTTTCTTTCTCTCTGCGCACTTTCTTTCTCTCTCTCTCTGTGCTCTTTCTTTCTCTCTCTGCGCTCTTTCTTTCTTTCTCTCTCTGCGCTCTTTCTTTCTCTGCGCTCTCTCTCTCTCTCTGCGCTCTTTCTTTCTCTCTCTGCGCTCTTTCTTTCTTTCTCTCTCTGCGCTCTTTCTTTCTCTGCGCTCTCTCTCTCTCTCTGCGCTCTTTCTTTCTCTCTCTGCGCTCTTTCTTTCTCTCTCTGCGCTCTTTCTTTCTCTCTCTGCGCTCTTTCTTTCTCTCTCTGCGCTCTTTCTTTCTCTCTATGCGCTCTTTCTTTCTCTCTCTCTGCGCTCTTTCTTTCTCTCTCTCTGCGCTCTTTCTTTCTCTCTCTCTGCGCTCTTTCTTTCTCTCTCTCTGCGCTCTTTCTTTCTCTCCTGCGCTCTTTCTCTCTCTCTGCGCTCTTTCTTTCTCTCTCTGCGCTCTTTCTTTCTCTCTCTGCGATCTTTCTTTCTTTCTCTCTCTCTGCGCTCTTTCTCTCTCTCTGCGCTCTTTCTTTCTCTCTCTGCGCTCTTTCTTTCTTTCTCTCTCTGCGCTCTTTCTTTCTCTCTGCGCACTTTCTTTCTCTCTCTCTCTGCGCTCTTTCTTTCTCTCTCTGCGCTCTTTCTTTCTCTCTCTCTCTGCGCTCTTTCTTTCTCTCTCTGCGCTCTTTCTTTCTCTCTCTGCGCTCTTTCTTTCTCTCTGCGCACTTTCTTTCTCTCTCTCTCTGCGCTCTTTCTTTCTCTCTCTGCGCTCTTTCTTTCTCTCTCTATGCTCTTTCTCTCTCTCTCTCTGCGCACTTTCTTTCTCTCTCTCTGCGCACTTTCTTTCTATCTCTCTGCGCTCTTTCTTTCTCTCTGCGCTCTCTCTCTCTGCGCTCTCTCTCTCTGCACTCTTTTTTTTCTCTCTGCGCTCTTTCTTTCTCTCTCTGCGCTCTTTCTTTCTCTCTCTGCGCTCTTTCTTTCTTTCTCTCTATGCGCTCTTTCTTTCTCTGCGCTCTCTCTCTCTCTCTGCGCTCTTTCTTTCTCTCTCTGCGCTCTTTCTTTCTCTCTCTCTGTGCTCTTTCTTTCTCTCTCTGCGCTCTTTCTTTCTTTCTCTCTCTGCGCTCTTTCTTTCTCTCTCTGCGCTCTTTCTTTCTCTCTCTGCGCTCTTTCTTTCTTTCTCTCTCTGTGCTCTTTCTTTCTTTCTCTCTCTGCGCTCTTTCTTTCTCTCTCTCTGCGCTCTTTCTTTCTCTCTCTCTCTCTGCGCTCTTTCTTTCTCTCTGCGCACTTTCTTTCTCTCTCTCTGCGCTCTTTCTCTCTCTCTGCGCTCTTTCTTTCTCTCTCTCTGCGCTCTTTCTCTCTCTCTGTGCTCTTTCTTTCTCTCTTGCGCTCTCTCTCTCTCTGCGCTCTTTCTTTCTTTCTCTCTCTGCGCTCTTTCTTTCTCTCTCTCTGCGCTCTTTCTTTCTCTCTCTGCGCTCTTTCTTTCTCTCTCTGCGCTCTTTCTTTCTCTCTCTGCGCTCTTTCTTTCTCTGCGCTCTCTCTCTCTCTGCGCTCTTTCTTTCTCTCTCTGCGCTCTTTCTTTCTCTCTCTCTCTCTGCGCTCTTTCTTTCTCTCTCTGCGCTCTTTCTTTCTCTCTCTGCGCTCTTTCTTTCTCTCTGCGCTCTTACTTTCTCTCTCTCTGCGCTCTTTCTCTCTCTCTGCGCTCTTTCTTTCTCTCTGCGCTCTCTCTCTCTCTGCACTCTCTCTCTCTCTGCGCTCTTTCTTTCTCTTTCTGCGCTCTTTCTTTCTCTCTCTCTCTGCGCTCTTTCTTTCTCTCTCTCTGCGCTCTTTCTCTTTCTCTGTGCTCTTTCTCTCTCTCTCTGCGCTCTTTCTCTCTCTCTCTGCGCTCTTTCTTTCTCTCTCTGTGCTCTTTCTTTCTCTCTCTGCGCTCTTTCTTTCTCTCTCTCTCTGCGCTCTTTCTTTCTCTCTCTCTGCGCTCTTTTTTTCTCTCTCTCTGCGCTCTTTCTCTTTCTCTGCGCTCTTTCTCTCTCTCTCTGCGCTCTTTCTTTCTCTCTCTGCACTCTTTCTTTCTCTCTCTCTCTGCGCTCTTTCTTTCTCGCTCTCTGCGCTCTTTCTTTCTCTCTCTCTGCGCTCTTTCTCTTTCTCTGCGCTCTTTCTCTCTCTCTGCGCTCATTCTCTCTCTCTCTGCGCTCTTTCTTTCTCTCTCTGCGCTCTTTCTTTCTCTCCCTGCGCTCTTACTTTCTCTCTCTGCGATCTTTCTTTCTTTCTCTCTCTCTGCGCTCTTTCTTTCTCTCTCTGCGCTCTTTCTTTCTCTCTGCGCACTTTCTTTCTCTCTCTCTGCGCTCTCTCTCTCTCTGCACTCTTTCTTTCTCTCTGCGCTCTTTCTTTCTCTCTGCGCTCTCTCTCTCTCTGCGCTCTCTCTCTCTCTGCGCTCTTTCTTTCTCTCTCTGCGCTCTTTCTTTCTCTCTCTCTGCGCTCTTTCTCTCTCTCTGCGCTCTTTCTCTCTCTCTGCGCTCTTTCTTTCTCTCTCTGCGCTCTTTCTTTCTTTCTCTCTCTGCGCTCTTTCTTTCTCTGCGCTCTTTCTTTCTCTCTCTGCGCTCTTTCTTTCTCTCTCTGCGCTCTTTCTTTCTCTCTCTGCGCTCTTTCTTTCTCTCTCTGCGCTCTTTCTTTCTCTCTCTGCGCTCTTTCTTTCTCTCTCTCTGCGCTCTTTCTTTCTCTCTCTCTGCGCTCTTTCTTTCTCGCTCTCTGCGCTCTTTCTTTCTCTCTCTCTGCGCTCTTTCTTTCTCTCCTGCGCTCTTTCTCTCTCTCTGCGCTCTTTCTTTCTCTCTCTGCACTCTTTCTTTCTCTCTCTGCGATCTTTCTTTCTTTCTCTCTCTCTGCGCTCTTTCTCTCTCTCTGCGCTCTTTCTTTCTCTCTCTGCGCTCTTTCTTTCTTTCTCTCTCTGCGCTCTTTCTTTCTCTCTGCGCACTTTCTTTCTCTCTCTCTCTGTGCTCTTTCTTTCTCTCTCTGCGCTCTTTCTTTCTTTCTCTCTCTGCGCTCTTTCTTTCTCTGCGCTCTCTCTCTCTCTCTGCGCTCTTTCTTTCTCTCTCTGCGCTCTTTCTTTCTCTCTCTGCGCTCTTTCTTTCTCTCTCTGCGCTCTTTCTTTCTCTCTATGAGCTCTTTCTTTCTCTCTCTCTGCGCTCTTTCTTTCTCTCTCTCTGCGCTCTTTCTTTCTCTCTCTCTGCGCTCTTTCTTTCTCTCTCTCTGCGCTCTTTCTTTCTCTCCTGCGCTCTTTCTCTCTCTCTGCGCTCTTTCTTTCTCTCTCTGCGCTCTTTCTTTCTCTCTCTGCGATCTTTCTTTCTTTCTCTCTCTCTGCGCTCTTTCTCTCTCTCTGCGCTCTTTCTTTCTCTCTCTGCGCTCTTTCTTTCTTTCTCTCTCTGCGCTCTTTCTTTCTCTCTGCGCACTTTCTTTCTCTCTCTCTCTGCGCTCTTTCTTTCTCTCTCTGCGCTCTTTCTTTCTCTCTCTCTCTGCGCTCTTTCTTTCTCTCTCTGCGCTCTTTCTTTCTCTCTCTGCGCTCTTTCTTTCTCTCTGCGCACTTTCTTTCTCTCTCTCTCTGCGCTCTTTCTTTCTCTCTCTGCGCTCTTTCTTTCTCTCTCTATGCTCTTTCTCTCTCTCTCTCTGCGCACTTTCTTTCTCTCTCTCTGCGCACTTTCTTTCTATCTCTCTGCGCTCTTTCTTTCTCTCTGCGCTCTCTCTCTCTGCGCTCTCTCTCTCTGCACTCTTTTTTTTCTCTCTGCGCTCTTTCTTTCTCTCTCTGCGCTCTTTCTTTCTCTCTCTGCGCTCTTTCTTTCTTTCTCTCTATGCGCTCTTTCTTTCTCTGCGCTCTCTCTCTCTCTCTGCGCTCTTTCTTTCTCTCTCTGCGCTCTTTCTTTCTCTCTCTCTGTGCTCTTTCTTTCTCTCTCTGCGCTCTTTCTTTCTTTCTCTCTCTGCGCTCTTTCTTTCTCTCTCTGCGCTCTTTCTTTCTCTCTCTGCGCTCTTTCTTTCTTTCTCTCTCTGCGCTCTTTCTTTCTTTCTCTCTCTGCGCTCTTTCTTTCTCTCTCTCTGCGCTCTTTCTTTCTCTCTCTCTCTCTGCGCTCTTTCTTTCTCTCTGCGCACTTTCTTTCTCTCTCTCTGCGCTCTTTCTCTCTCTCTGCGCTCTTTCTCTCTCTCTCTCTCTGCGCTCTTTCTTTCTCTCTCTGCGCTCTTTCTTTCTCTCTCTGCGCTCTTTCTTTCTCTGCGCTCTCTCTCTCTCTGCGCTCTTTCTTTCTCTCTCTGCGCTCTTTCTTTCTCTCTCTCTCTCTGCGCTCTTTCTTTCTCTCTCTGCGCTCTTTCTTTCTCTCTCTGCGCTCTTTCTTTCTCTCTGCGCTCTTACTTTCTCTCTCTCTGCGCTCTTTCTCTCTCTCTGCGCTCTTTCTTTCTCTCTGCGCTCTCTCTCTCTCTGCACTCTCTCTCTCTCTGCGCTCTTTCTTTCTCTTTCTGCGCTCTTTCTTTCTCTCTCTCTCTGCGCTCTTTCTTTCTCTCTCTCTGCGCTCTTTCTCTTTCTCTGTGCTCTTTCTCTCTCTCTCTGCGCTCTTTCTCTCTCTCTCTGCGCTCTTTCTTTCTCTCTCTGCGCTCTTTCTTTCTCTCTCTGCGCTCTTTCTTTCTCTCTCTGCGCTCTTTCTTTCTCTCTCTCTCTGCGCTCATCTTTCTCTCTCTCTGCGCTCTTTTTTTCTCTCTCTCTGCGCTCTTTCTCTTTCTCTGCGCTCTTTCTCTCTCTCTCTGCGCTCTTTCTTTCTCTCTCTGCACTCTTTCTTTCTCTCTCTCTCTGCGCTCTTTCTTTCTCTCTCTCTGCGCTCTTTCTTTCTCTCTCTCTGCGCTCTTTCTCTTTCTCTGCGCTCTTTCTCTCTCTCTGCGCTCATTCTCTCTCTCTCTGCGCTCTTTCTTTCTCTCTCTGCGCTCTTTCTTTCTCTCCCTGCGCTCTTACTTTCTCTCTCTGCGATCTTTCTTTCTTTCTCTCTCTCTGCGCTCTTTCTTTCTCTCTCTGCGCTCTTTCTTTCTCTCTGCGCACTTTCTTTCTCTCTCTCTGCGCTCTCTCTCTCTCTGCACTCTTTCTTTCTCTCTGCGCTCTTTCTTTCTCTCTGCGCTCTCTCTCTCTCTGCGCTCTCTCTCTCTCTGCGCTCTTTCTTTCTCTCTCTGCGCTCTTTCTTTCTCTCTCTCTGCGCTCTTTCTCTCTCTCTGCGCTCTTTCTCTCTCTCTGCGCTCTTTCTTTCTCTCTCTGCGCTCTTTCTTTCTTTCTCTCTCTGCGCTCTTTCTTTCTCTGCGCTCTCTCTCTCTCTCTGCGCTCTTTCTTTCTCTCTCTGCGCTCTTTCTTTCTCTCTCTGCGCTCTTTCTTTCTCTCTCTGCGCTCTTTCTTTCTCTCTCTGCGCTCTTTCTTTCTCTCTCTGCGCTCTTTCTTTCTCTCTCTCTGCGCTCTTTCTTTCTCTCTCTCTGCGCTCTTTCTTTCTCGCTCTCTGCGCTCTTTCTTTCTCTCTCTCTGCGCTCTTTCTTTCTCTCCTGCGCTCTTTCTCTCTCTCTCTGCGCTCTTTCTTTCTCTCTCTGCGCTCTTTCTTTCTCTCTCTGCGCTCTTTCTTTCTCTCTCTCTCTGCGCTCTTTCTTTCTCTCTCTCTGCGCTCTTTTTTTCTCTCTCTCTGCGCTCTTTCTCTTTCTCTGCGCTCTTTCTCTCTCTCTCTGCGCTCTTTCTTTCTCTCTCTGCACTCTTTCTTTCTCTCTCTCTCTGCGCTCTTTCTTTCTCTCTCTCTGCGCTCTTTCTTTCTCTCTCTCTGCGCTCTTTCTCTTTCTCTGCGCTCTTTCTCTCTCTCTGCGCTCATTCTCTCTCTCTCTGCGCTCTTTCTTTCTCTCTCTGCGCTCTTTCTTTCTCTCCCTGCGCTCTTACTTTCTCTCTCTGCGATCTTTCTTTCTTTCTCTCTCTCTGCGCTCTTTCTTTCTCTCTCTGCGCTCTTTCTTTCTCTCTGCGCACTTTCTTTCTCTCTCTCTGCGCTCTCTCTCTCTCTCTGCACTCTTTCTTTCTCTCTGCGCTCTTTCTTTCTCTCTGCGCTCTCTCTCTCTCTGCGCTCTCTCTCTCTCTGCGCTCTTTCTTTCTCTCTCTGCGCTCTTTCTTTCTCTCTCTCTGCGCTCTTTCTCTCTCTCTGCGCTCTTTCTCTCTCTCTGCGCTCTTTTTTTCTCTCTCTGCGCTCTTTCTTTCTTTCTCTCTCTGCGCTCTTTCTTTCTCTGCGCTCTCTCTCTCTCTCTGCGCTCTTTCTTTCTCTCTCTGCGCTCTTTCTTTCTCTCTCTGCGCTCTTTCTTTCTCTCTCTGCGCTCTTTCTTTCTCTCTCTGCGCTCTTTCTTTCTCTCTCTCTGCGCTCTTTCTTTCTCTCTCTCTGCGCTCTTTCTTTCTCGCTCTCTGCGCTCTTTCTTTCTCTCTCTCTGCGCTCTTTCTTTCTCTCCTGCGCTCTTTCTCTCTCTCTGCGCTCTTTCTTTCTCTCTCTGCACTCTTTCTTTCTCTCTCTGCGATCTTTCTTTCTTTCTCTCTCTCTGCGCTCTTTCTCTCTCTCTGCGCTCTTTCTTTCTCTCTCTGCGCTCTTTCTTTCTTTCTCTCTCTGCGCTCTTTCTTTCTCTCTGCGCACTTTCTTTCTCTCTCTCTCTGTGCTCTTTCTTTCTCTCTCTGCGCTCTTTCTTTCTTTCTCTCTCTGCGCTCTTTCTTTCTCTGCGCTCTCTCTCTCTCTCTGCGCTCTTTCTTTCTCTCTCTGCGCTCTTTCTTTCTTTCTCTCTCTGCGCTCTTTCTTTCTCTGCGCTCTCTCTCTCTCTCTGCGCTCTTTCTTTCTCTCTCTGCGCTCTTTCTTTCTCTCTCTGCGCTCTTTCTTTCTCTCTCTGCGCTCTTTCTTTCTCTCTCTGCGCTCTTTCTTTCTCTCTATGCGCTCTTTCTTTCTCTCTCTCTGCGCTCTTTCTTTCTCTCTCTCTGCGCTCTTTCTTTCTCTCTCTCTGCGCTCTTTCTTTCTCTCTCTCTGCGCTCTTTCTTTCTCTCCTGCGCTCTTTCTCTCTCTCTGCGCTCTTTCTTTCTCTCTCTGCGCTCTTTCTTTCTCTCTCTGCGATCTTTCTTTCTTTCTCTCTCTCTGCGCTCTTTCTCTCTCTCTGCGCTCTTTCTTTCTCTCTCTGCGCTCTTTCTTTCTTTCTCTCTCTGCGCTCTTTCTTTCTCTCTGCGCACTTTCTTTCTCTCTCTCTCTGCGCTCTTTCTTTCTCTCTCTGCGCTCTTTCTTTCTCTCTCTCTCTGCGCTCTTTCTTTCTCTCTCTGCGCTCTTTCTTTCTCTCTCTGCGCTCTTTCTTTCTCTCTGCGCACTTTCTTTCTCTCTCTCTCTGCGCTCTTTCTTTCTCTCTCTGCGCTCTTTCTTTCTCTCTCTATGCTCTTTCTCTCTCTCTCTCTGCGCACTTTCTTTCTCTCTCTCTGCGCACTTTCTTTCTATCTCTCTGCGCTCTTTCTTTCTCTCTGCGCTCTCTCTCTCTGCGCTCTCTCTCTCTGCACTCTTTTTTTTCTCTCTGCGCTCTTTCTTTCTCTCTCTGCGCTCTTTCTTTCTCTCTCTGCGCTCTTTCTTTCTTTCTCTCTATGCGCTCTTTCTTTCTCTGCGCTCTCTCTCTCTCTCTGCGCTCTTTCTTTCTCTCTCTGCGCTCTTTCTTTCTCTCTCTCTGTGCTCTTTCTTTCTCTCTCTGCGCTCTTTCTTTCTTTCTCTCTCTGCGCTCTTTCTTTCTCTCTCTGCGCTCTTTCTTTCTCTCTCTGCGCTCTTTCTTTCTTTCTCTCTCTGTGCTCTTTCTTTCTTTCTCTCTCTGCGCTCTTTCTTTCTCTCTCTCTGCGCTCTTTCTTTCTCTCTCTCTCTCTGCGCTCTTTCTTTCTCTCTGCGCACTTTCTTTCTCTCTCTCTGCGCTCTTTCTCTCTCTCTGCGCTCTTTCTTTCTTTCTCTCTGCGCTCTTTCTCTCTCTCTGTGCTCTTTCTTTCCCTCTTGCGCTCTCTCTCTCTCTGCGCTCTTTCTTTCTTTCTCTCTCTGCGCTCTTTCTTTCTCTCTCTCTGCGCTCTTTCTTTCTCTCTCTGCGCTCTTTCTTTCTCTCTCTGCGCTCTTTCTTTCTCTCTCTGCGCTCTTTCTTTCTCTGCGCTCTCTCTCTCTCTGCGCTCTTTCTTTCTCTCTCTGCGCTCTTTCTTTCTCTCTCTCTCTCTGCGCTCTTTCTTTCTCTCTCTGCGCTCTTTCTTTCTCTCTCTGCGCTCTTTCTTTCTCTCTGCGCTCTTACTTTCTCTCTCTCTGCGCTCTTTCTCTCTCTCTGCGCTCTTTCTTTCTCTCTGCGCTCTCTCTCTCTCTGCACTCTCTCTCTCTCTGCGCTCTTTCTTTCTCTTTCTGCGCTCTTTCTTTCTCTCTCTCTCTGCGCTCTTTCTTTCTCTCTCTCTGCGCTCTTTCTCTTTCTCTGTGCTCTTTCTCTCTCTCTCTGCGCTCTTTCTCTCTCTCTCTGCGCTCTTTCTTTCTCTCTCTGTGCTCTTTCTTTCTCTCTCTGCGCTCTTTCTTTCTCTCTCTCTCTGCGCTCTTTCTTTCTCTCTCTCTGCGCTCTTTTTTTCTCTCTCTCTGCGCTCTTTCTCTTTCTCTGCGCTCTTTCTCTCTCTCTCTGCGCTCTTTCTTTCTCTCTCTGCACTCTTTCTTTCTCTCTCTCTCTGCGCTCTTTCTTTCTCGCTCTCTGCGCTCTTTCTTTCTCTCTCTCTGCGCTCTTTCTCTTTCTCTGCGCTCTTTCTCTCTCTCTGCGCTCATTCTCTCTCTCTCTGCGCTCTTTCTTTCTCTCTCTGCGCTCTTTCTTTCTCTCCCTGCGCTCTTACTTTCTCTCTCTGCGATCTTTCTTTCTTTCTCTCTCTCTGCGCTCTTTCTTTCTCTCTCTGCGCTCTTTCTTTCTCTCTGCGCACTTTCTTTCTCTCTCTCTGCGCTCTCTCTCTCTCTGCACTCTTTCTTTCTCTCTGCGCTCTTTCTTTCTCTCTGCGCTCTCTCTCTCTCTGCGCTCTCTCTCTCTCTGCGCTCTTTCTTTCTCTCTCTGCGCTCTTTCTTTCTCTCTCTCTGCGCTCTTTCTCTCTCTCTGCGCTCTTTCTCTCTCTCTGCGCTCTTTCTTTCTCTCTCTGCGCTCTTTCTTTCTTTCTCTCTCTGCGCTCTTTCTTTCTCTGCGCTCTTTCTTTCTCTCTCTGCGCTCTTTCTTTCTCTCTCTGCGCTCTTTCTTTCTCTCTCTGCGCTCTTTCTTTCTCTCTCTGCGCTCTTTCTTTCTCTCTCTCTGCGCTCTTTCTTTCTCTCTCTCTGCGCTCTTTCTTTCTCGCTCTCTGCGCTCTTTCTTTCTCTCTCTCTGCGCTCTTTCTTTCTCTCCTGCGCTCTTTCTCTCTCTCTGCGCTCTTTCTTTCTCTCTCTGCGCTCTTTCTTTCTCTGCGCTCTTTCTTTCTCTCTCTGCGCTCTTTCTTTCTCTCTCTGCGCTCTTTCTTTCTCTCTCTGCGCTCTTTCTTTCTCTCTCTGCGCTCTTTCTTTCTCTCTCTCTGCGCTCTTTCTTTCTCTCTCTCTGCGCTCTTTCTTTCTCGCTCTCTGCGCTCTTTCTTTCTCTCTCTCTGCGCTCTTTCTTTCTCTCCTGCGCTCTTTCTCTCTCTCTGCGCTCTTTCTTTCTCTCTCTGCACTCTTTCTTTCTCTCTCTGCGATCTTTCTTTCTTTCTCTCTCTCTGCGCTCTTTCTCTCTCTCTGCGCTCTTTCTTTCTCTCTCTGCGCTCTTTCTTTCTTTCTCTCTCTGCGCTCTTTCTTTCTCTCTGCGCACTTTCTTTCTCTCTCTCTCTGTGCTCTTTCTTTCTCTCTCTGCGCTCTTTCTTTCTTTCTCTCTCTGCGCTCTTTCTTTCTCTGCGCTCTCTCTCTCTCTCTGCGCTCTTTCTTTCTCTCTCTGCGCTCTTTCTTTCTCTCTCTGCGCTCTTTCTTTCTCTCTCTGCGCTCTTTCTTTCTCTCTATGAGCTCTTTCTTTCTCTCTCTCTGCGCTCTTTCTTTCTCTCTCTCTGCGCTCTTTCTTTCTCTCTCTCTGCGCTCTTTCTTTCTCTCTCTCTGCGCTCTTTCTTTCTCTCCTGCGCTCTTTCTCTCTCTCTGCGCTCTTTCTTTCTCTCTCTGCGCTCTTTCTTTCTCTCTCTGCGATCTTTCTTTCTTTCTCTCTCTCTGCGCTCTTTCTCTCTCTCTGCGCTCTTTCTTTCTCTCTCTGCGCTCTTTCTTTCTTTCTCTCTCTGCGCTCTTTCTTTCTCTCTGCGCACTTTCTTTCTCTCTCTCTCTGCGCTCTTTCTTTCTCTCTCTGCGCTCTTTCTTTCTCTCTCTCTCTGCGCTCTTTCTTTCTCTCTCTGCGCTCTTTCTTTCTCTCTCTGCGCTCTTTCTTTCTCTCTGCGCACTTTCTTTCTCTCTCTCTCTGCGCTCTTTCTTTCTCTCTCTGCGCTCTTTCTTTCTCTCTCTATGCTCTTTCTCTCTCTCTCTCTGCGCACTTTCTTTCTCTCTCTCTGCGCACTTTCTTTCTATCTCTCTGCGCTCTTTCTTTCTCTCTGCGCTCTCTCTCTCTGCGCTCTCTCTCTCTGCACTCTTTTTTTTCTCTCTGCGCTCTTTCTTTCTCTCTCTGCGCTCTTTCTTTCTCTCTCTGCGCTCTTTCTTTCTTTCTCTCTATGCGCTCTTTCTTTCTCTGCGCTCTCTCTCTCTCTCTGCGCTCTTTCTTTCTCTCTCTGCGCTCTTTCTTTCTCTCTCTCTGTGCTCTTTCTTTCTCTCTCTGCGCTCTTTCTTTCTTTCTCTCTCTGCGCTCTTTCTTTCTCTCTCTGCGCTCTTTCTTTCTCTCTCTGCGCTCTTTCTTTCTTTCTCTCTCTGCGCTCTTTCTTTCTTTCTCTCTCTGCGCTCTTTCTTTCTCTCTCTCTGCGCTCTTTCTTTCTCTCTCTCTCTCTGCGCTCTTTCTTTCTCTCTGCGCACTTTCTTTCTCTCTCTCTGCGCTCTTTCTCTCTCTCTGCGCTCTTTCTCTCTCTCTCTCTCTGCGCTCTTTCTTTCTCTCTCTGCACTCTTTCTTTCTCTCTCTCTCTGCGCTCTTTCTTTCTCTCTCTCTGCGCTCTTTCTTTCTCTCTCTCTGCGCTCTTTCTCTTTCTCTGCGCTCTTTCTTTCTCTCTGCGCTCTTTCTTTCTCTCTCTGTGCTCTTTCTCTCTCTCTCGCTGCGCTCTTTCTCTCTCTCTGCGCTCATTCTCTCTCTCTCTGCGCTCTTTCTTTCTCTCCCTCCGCTCTTACTTTCTCTCTCTCTGCGCTCTTTCTTTCTCTCTCTCTGCGCTCTTTCTTTCTCTCTCTCTCTCTGAGCTCTTTCTTTCTCTCTCTGCGCTCTTTCTTTCTCTCCCTGCGCTCTTACTTTCTCTCTCTCTGCGCTCTTTCTCTCTCTGCGCTCTTTCTCTCTCTGCGCTCTTTCTCTCTCTGCGCTCTTTCTTTCTCTCTCTGCGCTCTTTCTTTCTCTCTCTGCGCTCTTTCTTTCTCTCTCTGCGCTCTTTCTTTCTCTCTCTCTCTGCGCTCTTTCTTTCTCTCTCTCTGCGCTCTTTCTTTCTCTCTCTCTGCGCTCTTTCTTTCTCTCTCTCTGCGCTCTTTCTTTCTCTCTCTCTGCACTCTTTCTTTCTCTCTCTGCGCTCTTTCTTTCTCTCTCTGCGCTCTTTCTTTCTCTCTCTGCGCTCTTTCTTTCTCTGCGCTCTCTCTCTCTCTCTCTGCGCTCTTTCTTTCTCTCTGCGCTCTTTCTTTCTCTCTCTCTCTGCGCTCTTTCTTTCTCTCTCTGCGCTCTTTCTTTCTCTCTCTGCACTCTTTCTTTCTCTCTGCGCTCTTACTTTCTCTCTCTCTGCGCTCTTTCTCTCTCTCTGCGCTCTTTCTTTCTCTCTGCGCTCTCTCTCTCTGCACTCACTCTCTCTCTGCGCTCTTTCTTTCTCTCTGCGCTCTTTCTCTCTCTCTGCGCTCTTTCTCTCTCTCTGCGCTCTTTCTTTCTCTCTCTGCGCTCTTTCTTTCTCTCTCTGCGCTCTTTCTATCTCTGCGCTCTCTCTCTCTCTCTGCGCTCTTTCTTTCTCTCTCTGCGCTCTTTCTTTCTCTCTCTCTCTGCGCTCTTTCTTTCTCTCTCTGCGCTCTTTCTTTCTCTCTCTGCGCTCTTTCTTTCTCTCTGCGCACTTTCTTTCTCTCTCTCTCTGCGCTCTTTCTTTCTCTCTCTGCGCTCTTTCTTTCTCTCTCTATGCTCTTTCTCTCTCTCTCTCTGCGCACTTTCTTTCTATCTCTCTGCGCTCTTTCTTTCTCTCTGCGCTCTCTCTCTCTGCGCTCTCTCTCTCTGCGCTCTTTCTTTCTCTCTCTGCGCTCTTTCTTTCTCTCTCTGCGCTCTTTCTTTCTCTCTCTGCGCTCTTTCTTTCTCTCCTGCGCTCTTTCTCTCTCTCTGCGCTCTTTCTTTCTCTCTCTGCGCTCTTTCTTTCTCTCTCTGAGATCTTTCTTTCTTTCTCTCTCTCTGCGCTCTTTCTTTCTTTCTCTGCGCTCTTACTTTCTCTCTGCGCTCTTTCTTTCTCTCTCTCTGCGCTCTTTCTTTCTCTCTGCGCTCTTTCTTTCTCTCTCTGCGCTCTTTCTTTCTCTCTCTCTGAGCTCTTTCTTTCTCTCTCTCTGCGCTCTTTCTTTCTCTCCTGCGCTCTTTCTCTCTCTCTGCGCTCTTTCTTTCTCTCTCTGCGCTCTTTCTTTCTCTCTCTGCGATCTTTCTTTCTTTCTCTCTCTCTGCGCTCTTTCTTTCTTTCTCTGCGCTCTTACTTTCTCTCTGCGCTCTTTCTTTCTCTCTCTCTGCGCTCTTTCTTTCTCTCTCTGCGCTCTTTCTTTCTCTCTCTGCGCTCTTTCTTTCTCTGCGCTCTCTCTATCTCTCTCTGCGCTCTTTCTTTCTCTCTCTGCGCTCTTTCTTTCTCTCTCTCTCTCTGCGCTCTTTCTTTCTCTCTCTGCGCTCTTTCTTTCTCTCTCTGCGCTCTTTCTTTCTCTCTGCGCTCTTACTTTCTCTCTCTCTGCGCTCTTTCTCTCTCTCTGCGCTCTTTCTTTCTCTCTGCGCTCTCTCTCTCTGCACTCTCTCTCTCTCTGCGCTCTTTCTTTCTCTCTCTGCGCTCTTTCTTTCTCTCTCTCTGCGCTCTTTCTTTCTCTCTCTCTGCGCTCTTTCTCTTTCTCTGTGCTCTTTCTCTCTCTCTCTGCGCTCTTTCTCTCTCTCTCTGCGCTCTTTCTTTCTCTCTCTGCGCTCTTTCTTTCTCTCTCTGCGCTCTTTCTTTCTCTCTCTGCGCTCTTTCTTTCTCTCTCTGCGCTCTTTCTTTCTCTCTCTCTGCGCTCTTTTTTTCTCTCTCTCTGCGCTCTTTCTCTTTCTCTGCGCTCTTTCTCTCTCTCTCTGCGCTCTTTCTTTCTCTCTCTGCACTCTTTCTTTCTCTCTCTCTCTGCGCTCTTTCTTTCTCTCTCTCTGCGCTCTTTCTTTCTCTCTCTCTCTGCGCTCTTTCTCTTTCTCTGCGCTCTTTCTCTCTCTCTGCGCTCATTCTCTCTCTCTCTGCGCTCTTTCTTTCTCTCTCTGCGCTCTTTCTTTCTCTCCCTGCGCTCTTACTTTCTCTCTCTGCGATCTTTCTTTCTTTCTCTCTCTCTGCGCTCTTTCTTTCTCTCTCTCTGCGCTCTCTCTCTCTCTACACTCTTTCTTTCTCTCTGCGCTCTTTCTTTCTCTCTGCGCTCTCTCTCTCTGCGCTCTCTCTCTCTCTGCGCTCTTTCTTTCTCTCTCTGCGCTCTTTCTTTCTCTCTCTCTGCGCTCTTTCTCTCTCTCTGCGCTCTTTCTCTCTCTCTGCGCTCTTTCTTTCTCTCTCTGCGCTCTTTCTTTCTCTCTCTGCGCTCTTTCTTTCTTTCTCTCTCTGCGCTCTTTCTTTCTCTGCGCTCTCTCTCTCTCTCTGCGCTCTTTCTTTCTCTCTCTGCGCTCTTTCTTTCTCTCTCTGCGCTCTTTCTTTCTCTCTCTGCGCTCTTTCTTTCTCTCTCTGCGCTCTTTCTTTCTCTCTCTCTGCGCTCTTTCTTTCTCTCTCTCTGCGCTCTTTCTTTCTCGCTCTCTGCGCTCTTTCTTTCTCGCTCTCTGCGCTCTTTCTTTCTCTCTCTCTGCGCTCTTTCTTTCTCTCCTGCGCTCTTTCTCTCTCTCTGCGCTCTTTCTTTCTCTCTCTGCGCTCTTTCTTTCTCTCTCTGCGATCTTTCTTTCTTTCTCTCTCTCTGCGCTCTTTCTCTCTCTCTGCGCTCTTTCTTTCTCTCTCTGCGCTCTTTCTTTCTTTCTCTCTCTGCGCTCGTTCTTTCTCTCTGCGCACTTTCTTTCTCTCTCTCTCTGCGCTCTTTCTTTCTCTCTCTGCGCTCTTTCTTTCTTTCTCTCTCTGCGCTCTTTCTTTCTCTGCGCTCTCTCTCTCTCTCTGCGCTCTTTCTTTCTCTCTCTGCGCTCTTTCTTTCTCTCTCTGCGCTCTTTCTTTCTCTCTCTGCGCTCTTTCTTTCTCTCTCTGCGCTCTTTCTTTCTCTCTATGCGCTCTTTCTTTCTCTCTCTCTGCGCTCTTTCTTTCTCTCTCTCTGCGCTCTTTCTTTCTCTCCTGCGCTCTTTCTCTCTCTCTGCGCTCTTTCTTTCTCTCTCTGCGCTCTTTCTTTCTCTCTCTGCGATCTTTCTTTCTTTCTCTCTCTCTGCGCTCTTTCTCTCTCTCTGCGCTCTTTCTTTCTCTCTCTGCGCTCTTTCTTTCTTTCTCTCTCTGCGCTCTTTCTTTCTCTCTGCGCACTTTCTTTCTCTCTCTCTCTGCGCTCTTTCTTTCTCTCTCTGCGCTCTTTCTTTCTCTCTCTCTCTGCGCTCTTTCTTTCTCTCTCTGCGCTCTTTCTTTCTCTCTCTGCGCTCTTTCTTTCTCTCTGCGCACTTTCTTTCTCTCTCTCTCTATGCTCTTTCTCTCTCTCTCTGCGCACTTTCTTTCTCTCTCTCTGCGCACTTTCTTTCTATCTCTCTGCGCTCTTTCTTTCTCTCTGCGCTCTCTCTCTCTGCGCTCTCTCTCTCTGCGCTCTTTCTTTCTCTCTCTGCGCTCTTTCTTTCTCTCTCTGCGCTCTTTCTTTCTCTCTCTGCGCTCTTTCTTTCTCTCCTGCGCTCTTTCTCTCTCTCTGCGCTCTTTCTTTCTCTCTCTGCGCTCTTTCTTTCTCTCTCTGAGATCTTTCTTTCTTTCTCTCTCTCTGCGCTCTTTCTTTCTTTCTCTGCGCTCTTACTTTCTCTCTGCGCTCTTTCTTTCTCTCTCTCTGCGCTCTTTCTTTCTCTCTGCGCTCTTTCTTTCTCTCTCTGCGCTCTTTCTTTCTCTCTCTCTGAGCTCTTTCTTTCTCTCTCTCTGCGCTCTTTCTTTCTCTCCTGCGCTCTTTCTCTCTCTCTGCGCTCTTTCTTTCTCTCTCTGCGCTCTTTCTTTCTCTCTCTGCGATCTTTCTTTCTTTCTCTCTCTCTGCGCTCTTTCTTTCTTTCTCTGCGCTCTTACTTTCTCTCTGCGCTCTTTCTTTCTCTCTCTGCGCTCTTTCTTTCTCTCTCTGCGCTCTTTCTTTCTCTCTCTGCGCTCTTTCTTTCTCTGCGCTCTCTCTATCTCTCTCTGCGCTCTTTCTTTCTCTCTCTGCGCTCTTTCTTTCTCTCTCTGCGCTCTTTCTTTCTCTCTCTGCGCTCTTTCTTTCTCTCTGCGCTCTTACTTTCTCTCTCTCTGCGCTCTTTCTCTCTCTCTGCGCTCTTTCTTTCTCTCTGCGCTCTCTCTCTCTCTGCACTCTCTCTCTCTCTGCGCTCTTTCTTTCTCTCTCTGCGCTCTTTCTTTCTCTCTCTCTGCGCTCTTTCTTTCTCTCTCTCTGCGCTCTTTCTCTTTCTCTGTGCTCTTTCTCTCTCTCTCTGCGCTCTTTCTCTCTCTCTCTGCGCTCTTTCTTTCTCTCTCTGCGCTCTTTCTTTCTCTCTCTGCGCTCTTTCTTTCTCTCTCTGCGCTCTTTCTTTCTCTCTCTGCGCTCTTTCTTTCTCTCTCTCTGCGCTCTTTTTTTCTCTCTCTCTGCGCTCTTTCTCTTTCTCTGCGCTCTTTCTCTCTCTCTCTGCGCTCTTTCTTTCTCTCTCTGCACTCTTTCTTTCTCTCTCTCTCTGCGCTCTTTCTTTCTCTCTCTCTGCGCTCTTTCTTTCTCTCTCTCTCTGCGCTCTTTCTCTTTCTCTGCGCTCTTTCTCTCTCTCTGCGCTCATTCTCTCTCTCTCTGCGCTCTTTCTTTCTCTCTCTGCGCTCTTTCTTTCTCTCCCTGCGCTCTTACTTTCTCTCTCTGCGATCTTTCTTTCTTTCTCTCTCTCTGCGCTCTTTCTTTCTCTCTCTCTGCGCTCTCTCTCTCTCTACACTCTTTCTTTCTCTCTGCGCTCTTTCTTTCTCTCTGCGCTCTCTCTCTCTGCGCTCTCTCTCTCTCTGCGCTCTTTCTTTCTCTCTCTGCGCTCTTTCTTTCTCTCTCTCTGCGCTCTTTCTCTCTCTCTGCGCTCTTTCTCTCTCTCTGCGCTCTTTCTTTCTCTCTCTGCGCTCTTTCTTTCTCTCTCTGCGCTCTTTCTTTCTTTCTCTCTCTGCGCTCTTTCTTTCTCTGCGCTCTCTCTCTCTCTCTGCGCTCTTTCTTTCTCTCTCTGCGCTCTTTCTTTCTCTCTCTGCGCTCTTTCTTTCTCTCTCTGCGCTCTTTCTTTCTCTCTCTGCGCTCTTTCTTTCTCTCTCTCTGCGCTCTTTCTTTCTCTCTCTCTGCGCTCTTTCTTTCTCGCTCTCTGCGCTCTTTCTTTCTCGCTCTCTGCGCTCTTTCTTTCTCTCTCTCTGCGCTCTTTCTTTCTCTCCTGCGCTCTTTCTCTCTCTCTGCGCTCTTTCTTTCTCTCTCTGCGCTCTTTCTTTCTCTCTCTGCGATCTTTCTTTCTTTCTCTCTCTCTGCGCTCTTTCTCTCTCTCTGCGCTCTTTCTTTCTCTCTCTGCGCTCTTTCTTTCTTTCTCTCTCTGCGCTCGTTCTTTCTCTCTGCGCACTTTCTTTCTCTCTCTCTCTGCGCTCTTTCTTTCTCTCTCTGCGCTCTTTCTTTCTTTCTCTCTCTGCGCTCTTTCTTTCTCTGCGCTCTCTCTCTCTCTCTGCGCTCTTTCTTTCTCTCTCTGCGCTCTTTCTTTCTCTCTCTGCGCTCTTTCTTTCTCTCTCTGCGCTCTTTCTTTCTCTCTCTGCGCTCTTTCTTTCTCTCTATGCGCTCTTTCTTTCTCTCTCTCTGCGCTCTTTCATTCTCTCTCTCTGCGCTCTTTCTTTCTCTCCTGCGCTCTTTCTCTCTCTCTGCGCTCTTTCTTTCTCTCTCTGCGCTCTTTCTTTCTCTCTCTGCGATCTTTCTTTCTTTCTCTCTCTCTGCGCTCTTTCTCTCTCTCTGCGCTCTTTCTTTCTCTCTCTGCGCTCTTTCTTTCTTTCTCTCTCTGCGCTCTTTCTTTCTCTCTGCGCACTTTCTTTCTCTCTCTCTCTGCGCTCTTTCTTTCTCTCTCTGCGCTCTTTCTTTCTCTCTCTCTCTGCGCTCTTTCTTTCTCTCTCTGCGCTCTTTCTTTCTCTCTCTGCGCTCTTTCTTTCTCTCTGCGCACTTTCTTTCTCTCTCTCTCTATGCTCTTTCTCTCTCTCTCTGCGCACTTTCTTTCTCTCTCTCTGCGCACTTTCTTTCTATCTCTCTGCGCTCTTTCTTTCTCTCTGCGCTCTCTCTCTCTGCGCTCTCTCTCTCTGCACTCTTTTTTTTCTCTCTGCGCTCTTTCTTTCTCTCTCTGCGCTCTTTCTTTCTCTCTCTGCGCTCTTTCTTTCTTTCTCTCTATGCGCTCTTTCTTTCTCTGCGCTCTCTCTCTCTCTCTGCGCTCTTTCTTTCTCTCTCTGCGCTCTTTCTTTCTCTCTCTCTGTGCTCTTTCTTTCTCTCTCTGCGCTCTTTCTTTCTTTCTCTCTCTGCGCTCTTTCTTTCTCTCTCTGCGCTCTTTCTTTCTCTCTCTGCGCTCTTTCTTTCTTTCTCTCTCTGCGCTCTTTCTTTCTTTCTCTCTCTGCGCTCTTTCTTTCTCTCTCTCTGCGCTCTTTCTTTCTCTCTCTCTCTCTGCGCTCTTTCTTTCTCTCTGCGCACTTTCTTTCTCTCTCTCTGCGCTCTTTCTCTCTCTCTGCGCTCTATCTTTCTCTCTGCGCTCTTTCTTTCTCTCTCTCTGCGCTCTTTCTCTCTCTCTCGCTGCGCTCTTTCTCTCTCTCTGCGCTCATTCTCTCTCTCTCTGCGCTCTTTCTTTCTCTCTCTGCGCTCTTTCTTTCTCTCTCTCTGCGCTCTTTCTTTCTCTCTCTGCGCTCTTTCTTTCTCTCTCTCTGCGCTCTTTCTTTCTCTCTCTCTGCGCTCTTTCTTTCTCTCTCTCTGTGCTCTTTCTTTCTCTCTCTGCGCTCTTTCTTTCTTTCTCTCTCTGCGCTCTTTCTTTCTCTCTCTGTGCTCTTTCTTTCTCTCTCTGCGCATTTTCTTTCTCTCTCTGCGCTATTTCTTTCTTTCTCTCTCTGCGCTCTTTCTTTCTCTCTCTCTGCGCTCTTTCTTTCTCTCTCTCTGCGCTCTTTCTTTCTCTCTCTCTCTGCGCTCTTTCTTTCTCTCTCTCTCTGCGCTCTTTCTTTCTCTCTGCGCACTTTCTTTCTCTCTCTCTGCGCTCTTTCTTTCTCTCTGCGCTCTTTCTTTCTCTCTGCGCTCTTTCTTTCTCTCTCTCTGCGCTCTTTCTCTCTCTCTCGCTGCGCTCTTTCTCTCTCTCTGCGCTCTTTCTTTCTCTCTCTGCGCTCTTTCTGTCTCTCTCTGCGCTCTTTCTTTCTCTCTCTGCGCTCTTTCTTTCTCTCTCTGCGCTCTTTCTTTCTCTCTCTGCGCTCTTACTTTCTCTCTCTCTGCGCTCTTTCTCTCTCTCTGCGCTCTTTCTTTCTCTCTGCGCTCTCTCTCTCTGCACTCTCTCTCTCTCTGCGCTCTTTCTTTCTCTCTCTGCGCTCTTTCTTTCTCTCTCTCTCTGCGCTCTTTCTTTCTCTCTCTGTGCTCTTTCTTTGCGCTCTTTCTCTCTCTCTGCGCTCTTTCTTTCTCTCTCTGCGATCTTTCTTTCTCTCTCTCTGCGCTCTTTCTCTCTCTCTGCGCTCTTTCTTTCTCTCTCTGCGCTCTTTCTTTCTTTCTCTCTCTGCGCTCTTTCTTTCTCTCTGCGCACTTTCTTTCTCTCTCTCTCTGCGCTCTTTCTTTCTCTCTCTGCGCTCTTTCTTTCTCTCTCTCTCTGCGCTCTTTCTTTCTCTCTCTGCGCTCTTTCTTTCTCTCTCTGCGCTCTTTCTTTCTCTCTGCGCACTTTCTTTCTCTCTCTCTCTGCGCTCTTTCTTTCTCTCTCTGCGCTCTTTCTTTCTCTCTCTATGCTCTTTCTCTCTCTCTCTCTGCGCACTTTCTTTCTCTCTCTCTGCGCACTTTCTTTCTATCTCTCTGCGCTCTTTCTTTCTCTCTGCGCTCTCTCTCTCTGCGCTCTCTCTCTCTGCACTCTTTTTTTTCTCTCTGCGCTCTTTCTTTCTCTCTCTGCACTCTTTCTTTCTCTCTCTGCGCTCTTTCTTTCTTTCTCTCTATGCGCTCTTTTTTTCTCTGCGCTCTCTCTCTCTCTCTGCGCTCTTTCTTTCTCTCTCTGCGCTCTTTCTTTCTCTCTCTCTGTGCTCTTTCTTTCTCTCTCTGCGCTCTTTCTTTCTTTCTCTCTCTGCGCTCTTTCTTTCTCTCTCTGCGCTCTTTCTTTCTCTCTCTGCGCTCTTTCTTTCTTTCTCTCTCTGCGCTCTTTCTTTCTTTCTCTCTCTGCGCTCTTTCTTTCTCTCTCTCTGCGCTCTTTCTTTCTCTCTCTCTCTCTGCGCTCTTTCTTTCTCTCTGCGCACTTTCTTTCTCTCTCTCTGCGCTCTTTCTCTCTCTCTGCGCTCTTTCTCTCTCTCTCTCTGCGCTCTTTCTTTCTCTCTCTGCACTCTTTCTTTCTCTCTCTCTCTGCGCTCTTTCTTTCTCTCTCTCTGCGCTCTTTCTTTCTCTCTCTCTGCGCTCTTTCTCTTTCTCTGCGCTCTTTCTTTCTCTCTGCGCTCTTTCTTTCTCTCTCTGCGCTCTTTCTCTCTCTCTCGCTGCGCTCTTTCTCTCTCTCTGCGCTCATTCTCTCTCTCTCTGCGCTCTTTCTTTCTCTCCCTCCGCTCTTACTTTCTCTCTCTCTGCGCTCTTTCTTTCTCTCTCTCTGCGCTCTTTCTTTCTCTCTCTCTCTCTGAGCTCTTTCTTTCTCTCTCTGCGCTCTTTCTTTCTCTCCCTGCGCTCTTACTTTCTCTCTCTCTGCGCTCTTTCTCTCTCTGCGCTCTTTCTCTCTCTGCGCTCTTTCTCTCTCTGCGCTCTTTCTTTCTCTCTCTGCGCTCTTTCTTTCTCTCTCTGCGCTCTTTCTTTCTCTCTCTCTGCGCTCTTTCTTTCTCTCTCTCTGCGCTCTTTCTTTCTCTCTCTCTGCGCTCTTTCTTTCTCTCTCTCTGCGCTCTTTCTTTCTCTCCTGCGCTCTTTCTCTCTCTCTGCGCTCTTTCTTTCTCTCTCTGCGCTCTTTCTTTCTCTCTCTGCGATCTTTATTTCTTTCTCTCTCTCTGCTCTCTTTCTTTCTCTGCGCTCTTACTTTCTCTCTGCGCTCTTTCTTTCTCTCTCTCTGCGCTCTTTCTTTCTCTCTCTGCGCTCTTTCTTTCTCTCTCTGCGCTCTTTCTTTCTCTCTCTGCGCTCTTTCTTTCTCTGCGCTCTCTCTCTCTCTCTCTCTCTCTCTGCGCTCTTTCTTTCTCTCTGCGCTCTTTCTTTCTCTCTCTCTCTGCGCTCTTTCTTTCTCTCTCTGCGCTCTTTCTTTCTCTCTCTGCACTCTTTCTTTCTCTCTGCGCTCTTACTTTCTCTCTCTCTGCGCTCTTTCTCTCTCTCTGCGCTCTTTCTTTCTCTCTGCGCTCTCTCTCTCTGCACTCACTCTCTCTCTGCGCTCTTTCTTTCTCTCTCTGCGATCTTTCTTTCTCTCTCTCTGCGCTCTTTCTCTCTCTCTGCGCTCTTTCTTTCTCTCTCTGCGCTCTTTCTTTCTTTCTCTCTCTGCGCTCTTTCTTTCTCTCTGCGCACTTTCTTTCTCTCTCTCTCTGCGCTCTTTCTTTCTCTCTCTGCGCTCTTTCTTTCTCTCTCTCTCTGCGCTCTTTCTTTCTCTCTCTGCGCTCTTTCTTTCTCTCTCTGCGCTCTTTCTTTCTCTCTGCGCACTTTCTTTCTCTCTCTCTCTGCGCTCTTTCTTTCTCTCTCTGCGCTCTTTCTTTCTCTCTCTATGCTCTTTCTCTCTCTCTCTCTGCGCACTTTCTTTCTCTCTCTCTGCGCACTTTCTTTCTATCTCTCTGCGCTCTTTCTTTCTCTCTGCGCTCTCTCTCTCTGCGCTCTCTCTCTCTGCACTCTTTTTTTTCTCTCTGCGCTCTTTCTTTCTCTCTCTGCACTCTTTCTTTCTCTCTCTGCGCTCTTTCTTTCTTTCTCTCTATGCGCTCTTTTTTTCTCTGCGCTCTCTCTCTCTCTCTGCGCTCTTTCTTTCTCTCTCTGCGCTCTTTCTTTCTCTCTCTCTGTGCTCTTTCTTTCTCTCTCTGCGCTCTTTCTTTCTTTCTCTCTCTGCGCTCTTTCTTTCTCTCTCTGCGCTCTTTCTTTCTCTCTCTGCGCTCTTTCTTTCTTTCTCTCTCTGCGCTCTTTCTTTCTTTCTCTCTCTGCGCTCTTTCTTTCTCTCTCTCTGCGCTCTTTCTTTCTCTCTCTCTCTCTGCGCTCTTTCTTTCTCTCTGCGCACTTTCTTTCTCTCTCTCTGCGCTCTTTCTCTCTCTCTGCGCTCTTTCTCTCTCTCTCTCTGCGCTCTTTCTTTCTCTCTCTGCACTCTTTCTTTCTCTCTCTCTCTGCGCTCTTTCTTTCTCTCTCTCTGCGCTCTTTCTTTCTCTCTCTCTGCGCTCTTTCTCTTTCTCTGCGCTCTTTCTTTCTCTCTGCGCTCTTTCTTTCTCTCTCTGCGCTCTTTCTCTCTCTCTCGCTGCGCTCTTTCTCTCTCTCTGCGCTCATTCTCTCTCTCTCTGCGCTCTTTCTTTCTCTCCCTCCGCTCTTACTTTCTCTCTCTCTGCGCTCTTTCTTTCTCTCTCTCTGCGCTCTTTCTTTCTCTCTCTCTCTCTGAGCTCTTTCTTTCTCTCTCTGCGCTCTTTCTTTCTCTCCCTGCGCTCTTACTTTCTCTCTCTCTGCGCTCTTTCTCTCTCTGCGCTCTTTCTTTCTCTCTCTGCGCTCTTTCTTTCTCTCTCTGCGCTCTTTCTTTCTCTCTCTCTGCGCTCTTTCTTTCTCTCTCTCTGCGCTCTTTCTTTCTCTCTCTCTGCGCTCTTTCTTTCTCTCTCTCTGCGCTCTTTCTTTCTCTCCTGCGCTCTTTCTCTCTCTCTGCGCTCTTTCTTTCTCTCTCTGCGCTCTTTCTTTCTCTCTCTGCGATCTTTATTTCTTTCTCTCTCTCTGCTCTCTTTCTTTCTCTGCGCTCTTACTTTCTCTCTGCGCTCTTTCTTTCTCTCTCTCTGCGCTCTTTCTTTCTCTCTCTGCGCTCTTTCTTTCTCTCTCTGCGCTCTTTCTTTCTCTCTCTGCGCTCTTTCTTTCTCTGCGCTCTCTCTCTCTCTCTCTCTCTCTCTGCGCTCTTTCTTTCTCTCTGCGCTCTTTCTTTCTCTCTCTCTCTGCGCTCTTTCTTTCTCTCTCTGCGCTCTTTCTTTCTCTCTCTGCACTCTTTCTTTCTCTCTGCGCTCTTACTTTCTCTCTCTCTGCGCTCTTTCTCTCTCTCTGCGCTCTTTCTTTCTCTCTGCGCTCTCTCTCTCTGCACTCACTCTCTCTCTGCGCTCTTTCTTTCTCTCTCTGCGCTCTTTCTCTCTCTCTGCGCTCTTTCTCTCTCTCTGCGCTCTTTCTTTCTCTCTCTGCGCTCTTTCTTTCTCTCTCTGCGCTCTTTCTTTCTCTCTCTCTCTGCGCTCTTTCTTTCTCTCTCTGCGCTCTTTCTTTCTCTCTCTGCGCTCTTTCTTTCTCTCTGCGCACTTTCTTTCTCTCTCTCTCTGCGCTCATTCTTTCTCTCTCTGCGCTCTTTCTTTCTCTCTCTATGCTCTTTCTCTCTCTCTGCGCTCTTTCTTTCTCTCTGCGCTTTCTCTCTCTGCACTCACTCTCTCTCTGCGCTCTTTCTTTCTCTCTCTGCGCTCTTTCTCTCTCTCTGCGCTCTTTCTCTCTCTCTGCGCTCTTTCTTTCTCTCTCTGCGCTCTTTCTTTCTCTCTGCGCTCTCTCTCTCTGCGTTCTCTCTCTCTGCGCTCTTTCTTTCTCTCTCTGCGCTCTTTCTTTCTCTCTCTGCGCTCTTTCTTTCTCTCTCTGCGCTCTTTCTTTCTCTCCTGCGCTCTTTCTCTCTCTCTGCACTCTTTCTTTCTCTCTCTGCGCTCTTTCTTTCTCTCTCTGAGATCTTTCTTTCTTTCTCTCTCTCTGCGCTCTTTCTTTCTTTCTCTGCGCTCTTACTTTCTCTCTGCGCTCTTTCTTTCTCTCTCTCTGCGCTCTTTCTTTCTCTCTCTGCGCTCTTTCTTTCTCTCTCTGCGCTCTTTCTTTCTCTCTCTCTGAGCTCTTTCTTTCTCTCTCTCTGCGCTCTTTCTTTCTCTCCTGCGCTCTTTCTCTCTCTCTGCGCTCTTTCTTTCTCTCTCTGCGCTCTTTCTTTCTCTCTCTGCGATCTTTCTTTCTTTCTCTCTCTCTGCGCTCTTTCTTTCTTTCTCTGCGCTCTTACTTTCTCTCTGCGCTCTTTCTTTCTCTCTCTCTGCGCTCTTTCTTTCTCTCTCTGCGCTCTTTCTTTCTCTCTCTGCGCTCTTTCTTTCTCTCTCTGCGCTCTTTCTTTCTCTGCGCTCTCTCTATCTCTCTCTGCGCTCTTTCTTTCTCTCTCTGCGCTCTTTCTTTCTCTCTCTCTCTCTGCGCTCTTTCTTTCTCTCTCTGCGCTCTTTCTTTCTCTCTCTGCGCTCTTTCTTTCTCTCTGCGCTCTTACTTTCTCTCTCTCTGCGCTCTTTCTCTCTCTCTGCGCTCTTTCTTTCTCTCTGCGCTCTCTCTCTCTCTGCACTCTCTCTCTCTCTGCGCTCTTTCTTTCTCTCTCTGCGCTCTTTCTTTCTCTCTCTCTCTGCGCTCTTTCTTTCTCTCTCTCTGCGCTCTTTCTCTTTCTCTGTGCTCTTTCTCTCTCTCTCTGCGCTCTTTCTCTCTCTCTCTGCGCTCTTTCTTTCGCTCTCTGCGCTCTTTCTTTCTCTCTCTGCGCTCTTTCTTTCTCTCTCTGCGCTCTTTCTTTCTCTCTCTCTCTGCGCTCTTTCTTTCTCTCTCTCTGCGCTCTTTTTTTCTCTCTCTCTGCGCTCTTTCTCTTTCTCTGCGCTCTTTCTCTCTCTCTCTGCGCTCTTTCTTTCTCTCTCTGCACTCTTTCTTTCTCTCTCTCTGCGCTCTTTCTTTCTCTCTCTCTGCGCTCTTTCTTTCTCTCTCTCTCTGCGCTCTTTCTCTTTCTCTGCGCTCTTTCTCTCTCTCTCTGCGCTCTTTCTTTCTCTCTCTGCGCTCTTTCTTTCTCTCTCTGCGCTCTTTCTTTCTCTCTCTGCGCTCTTTCTTTCTCTCTCTCTCTGCGCTCTTTCTTTCTCTCTCTCTGCGCTCTTTTTTTCTCTCTCTCTGCGCTCTTTCTCTTTCTCTGCGCTCTTTCTCTCTCTCTGCGCTCTTTCTTTCTCTCTCTGCACTCTTTCTTTCTCTCTCTCTGCGCTCTTTCTTTCTCTCTCTCTGCGCTCTTTCTTTCTCTCTCTCTGCGCTCTTTCTCTTTCTCTGCGCTCTTTCTCTCTCTCTGCGCTCATTCTCTCTCTCTCTGCGCTCTTTCTTTCTCTCTCTGCGCTCTTTCTTTCTCTCCCTGCGCTCTTACTTTCTCTCTCTGCGATCTTTCTTTCTTTCTCTCTCTCTGCGCTCTTTCTTTCTCTCTCTGCGCTCTTTCTTTCTCTCTGCGCACTTTCTTTCTCTCTCTCTGCGCTCTCTCTCTCTCTGCACTCTTTCTTTCTCTCTGCGCTCTTTCTTTCTCTCTGCGCTCTCTCTCTCTGCGCTCTCTCTCTCTCTGCGCTCTTTCTTTCTCTCTCTGCGCTCTTTCTTTCTCTCTCTCTGCGCTCTTTCTCTCTCTCTGCGCTCTTTCTCTCTCTCTGCGCTCTTTCTTTCTCTCTCTGCGCTCTTTCTTTCTTTCTCTCTCTGCGCTCTTTCTTTCTCTGCGCTCTTTCTCTCTCTGCGCTCTTTCTTTCTCTCTCTGCGCTCTTTCTTTCTCTCTCTGCGCTCTTTCTTTCTCTCTCTGCGCTCTTTCTTTCTCTCTCTCTGCGCTCTTTCTTTCTCTCTCTCTGCGCTCTTTCTTTCTCGCTCTCTGCGCTCTTTCTTTCTCGCTCTCTGCGCTCTTTCTTTCTCTCTCTCTGCGCTCTTTCTTTCTCTCCTGTGCTCTTTCTCTCTCTCTGCGCTCTTTCTTTCTCTCTCTGCGCTCTTTCTTTCTCTCTCTGCGATCTTTCTTTCTTTCTCTCTCTCTGCGCTCTTTCTCTCTCTCTGCGCTCTTTCTTTCTCTCTCTGCGCTCTTTCTTTCTTTCTCTCTCTGCGCTCTTTCTTTCTCTCTGCGCACTTTCTTTCTTTCTCTCTCTGCGCTCTTTCTTTCTCTCTCTGCGCTCTTTCTTTCTTTCTCTCTCTGTGCTCTTTCTTTCTCTGCGCTCTCTCTCTCTCTGCGCTCTTTCTTTCTCTGCGCTCTCTCTCTCTCTGCGCTCTTTCTTTCTCTCTCTGCGCTCTTTCTTTCTCTCTCTGCGCTCTTTCTTTCTCTCTCTGCGCTCTTTCTTTCTCTCTCTGCGCTCTTTCTTTCTCTCTCTGCGCTCTTTCTTTCTCTCTCTCTGCGCTCTTTCTTTCTCTCTCTCTGCGCTCTTTCTTTCTCTCTCTCTGCGCTCTTTCTTTCTCTCTCTCTGCGCTCTTTCTTTCTCTCCTGCGCTCTTTCTTTCTCTCTGCGCTCTTTCTTTCTCTCTCTGCGCTCTTTCTTTCTCTCTCTGCGATCTTTCTTTCTTTCTCTCTCTCTGCGCTCTTTCTCTCTCTCTGCGCTCTTTCTTTCTCTCTCTGCGCTCTTTCTTTCTTTCTCTCTCTGCGCTCTTTCTTTCTCTCTGCGCACTTTCTTTCTCTCTCTCTCTGCGCTCTTTCTTTCTCTCTCTGCGCTCTTTCTTTCTCTCTCTCTCTGCGCTCTTTCTTTCTCTCTCTGCGCTCTTTCTTTCTCTCTCTGCGCTCTTTCTTTCTCTCTGCGCACTTTCTTTCTCTCTCTCTCTGCGCTCTTTCTTTCTCTGCGCTCTTTCTTTCTCTCTCTATGCTCTTTCTCTCTCTCTCTGCGCACTTTCTTTCTCTCTCTCTGCGCACTTTCTTTCTATCTCTCTGCGCTCTTTCTTTCTCTCTGCGCTCTCTCTCTCTGCGCTCTCTCTCTCTGCACTCTTTTTTTTCTCTCTGCGCTCTTTCTTTCTCTCTCTGCGCTCTTTCTTTCTCTCTCTGCGCTCTTTCTTTCTTTCTCTCTATGCGCTCTTTCTTTCTCTGCGCTCTCTCTCTCTCTCTGCGCTCTTTCTTTCTCTCTCTGCGCTCTTTCTTTCTCTCTCTCTGTGCTCTTTCTTTCTCTCTCTGCGCTCTTTCTTTCTTTCTCTCTCTGCGCTCTTTCTTTCTCTCTCTGCGCTCTTTCTTTCTCTCTCTGCGCTCTTTAATTCTTTCTCTCTCTGCGCTCTTTCTTTCTTTCTCTCTCTGCGCTCTTTCTTTCTCTCTCTCTGCGCTCTTTCTTTCTCTCTCTCTCTCTGCGCTCTTTCTTTCTCTCTGCGCACTTTCTTTCTCTCTCTCTGCGCTCTTTCTCTCTCTCTGCGCTCTATCTTTCTCTCTGCGCTCTTTCTTTCTCTCTCTCTGCGCTCTTTCTCTCTCTCTCGCTGCGCTCTTTCTCTCTCTCTGCGCTCATTCTCTCTCTCTCTGCGCTCTTTCTTTCTCTCTCTGCGCTCTTTCTTTCTCTCTCTCTGCGCTCTTTCTTTCTCTCTCTGCGCTCTTTCTTTCTCTCTCTCTGCGCTCTTTCTTTCTCTCTCTCTGCGCTCTTTCTTTCTCTCTCTCTGTGCTCTTTCTTTCTCTCTCTGCGCTCTTTCTTTCTTTCTCTCTCTGCGCTCTTTCTTTCTCTCTTTGTGCTCTTTCTTTCACTCTCTGCGCATTTTCTTTCTCTCTCTGCGCTATTTCTTTCTTTCTCTCTCTGCGCTCTTTCTTTCTCTCTCTCTGCGCTCTTTCTTTCTCTCTCTCTGCGCTCTTTCTTTCTCTCTCTCTCTGCGCTCTTTCTTTCTCTCTGCGCACTTTCTTTCTCTCTCTCTGCGCTCTTTCTTTCTCTCTGCGCTCTTTCTTTCTCTCTGCGCTCTTTCTTTCTCTCTCTCTGCGCTCTTTCTCTCTCTCTCGCTGCGCTCTTTCTCTCTCTCTGCGCTCTTTCTTTCTCTCTCTGCGCTCTTTCTTTCTCTCTCTGCGCTCTTTCTTTCTCTCTCTGCGCTCTTTCTTTCTCTCTCTGCGCTCTTTCTTTCTCTCTGCGCTCTTACTTTCTCTCTCTCTGCGCTCTTTCTCTCTCTCTGCGCTCTTTCTTTCTCTCTGCGCTCTCTCTCTCTGCACTCTCTCTCTCTCTGCGCTCTTTCTTTCTCTCTCTGCGCTCTTTCTTTCTCTCTCTCTCTGCGCTCTTTCTTTCTCTCTCTGTGCTCTTTCTTTGCGCTCTTTCTCTCTCTCTGCGCTCTTTCTTTCTCTCTCTCTGCGCTCTTTCTCTTTCTCTGTGCTCTTTCTCTCTCTCTCTCTGCGCTCTTTCTCTCTCTCTCTGCGCTCTTTCTTTCTCTCTCTGCGCTCTTTCTTTCTCTCTCTGCGCTCTTTCTTTCTCTCTCTCTCTGCGCTCTTTCTTTCTCTCTCTCTGTGCTCTTTTTTTCTCTCTCTCTGCGCTCTTTCTCTTTCTCTGCGCTCTTTCTCTCTCTCTCTCTGCGCTCTTTCTTTCTCTCTCTGCACTCTTTCTTTCTCTCTCTCTCTGCGCTCTTTCTTTCTCTCTCTCTGCGCTCTTTCTTTCTCTCTCTCTGCGCTCTTTCTCTTTCTCTGCGCTCTTTATTTCTCTCTGCGTTCTTTCTTTCTCTCTCTGCGCTCTTTCTCTCTCTCTCGCTGCACTCTTTCTCTCTCTCTGCGCTCTTTCTTTCTCTCTCTGCACTCTTTCTTTCTCTCTCTCTCTGCGCTCTTTCTTTCTCTCTCTCTGCGCTCTTTCTTTCTCTCTCTCTGCGCTCTTTCTCTTTCTCTGCGCTCTTTCTCTCTCTCTGCGCTCTTTCTTTCTCTCTCTCTGCGCTCTTTCTCTTTCTCTGTGCTCTTTCTCTCTCTCTCTCTGCGCTCTTTCTCTCTCTCTCTGCGCTCTTTCTTTCTCTCTCTGCGCTCTTTCTTTCTCTCTCTGCGCTCTTTCTTTCTCTCTCTCTCTGCGCTCTTTCTTTCTCTCTCTCTGTGCTCTTTTTTTCTCTCTCTCTGCGCTCTTTCTCTTTCTCTGCGCTCTTTCTCTCTCTCTCTCTGCGCTCTTTCTTTCTCTCTCTGCACTCTTTCTTTCTCTCTCTCTCTGCGCTCTTTCTTTCTCTCTCTCTGCGCTCTTTCTTTCTCTCTCTCTGCGCTCTTTCTCTTTCTCTGCGCTCTTTCTCTCTCTCTCTCTGCGCTCTTTCTTTCTCTCTCTGCACTCTTTCTTTCTCTCTCTCTCTGCGCTCTTTCTTTCTCTCTCTCTGCGCTCTTACTTTCTCTCTCTCTGCGCTCTTTCTTTCTCTCTCTCTCTCTGAGCTCTTTCTTTCTCTCTCTGCGCTCTTTCTTTCTCTCCCTGCGCTCTTACTTTCTCTCTCTCTGCGCTCTTTCTCTCTCTGCGCTCTTTCTCTCTCTGCGCTCTTTCTTTCTCTCTCTGCGCTCTTTCTTTCTCTCTCTGCGCTCTTTCTTTCTCTCTCTGCGCTCTTTCTTTCTCTCTCTGCGCTCTTTCTTTCTCTCTCTGCGCTCTTTCTTTCTCTCTCTCTGCGCTCTTTCTTTCTCTCTCTCTGCGCTCTTTCTTTCTCTCTCTGCGCTCTTTCTTTCTCTCTCTGCGCTCTTTCTTTCTCTCTCTGCGCTCTTTCTTTCTCTCTCTGCGCTCTTTCTTTCTCTCTCTCTGCGCTCTTTCTTTCTCTCTCTCTGCGCTCTTTCTTTCTCTCTCTCTGCGCTCTTTCTTTCTCTCCTGCGCTCTTTCTCTCTCTCTGCGCTCTTTCTTTCTCTCTCTGCGCTCTTTCTTTCTCTCTCTGCGATCTTTATTTCTTTCTCTCTCTCTGCTCTCTTTCTTTCTCTGCGCTCTTACTTTCTCTCTGCGCTCTTTCTTTCTCTCTCTCTGCGCTCTTTCTTTCTCTCTCTGCGCTCTTTCTTTCTCTCTCTGCGCTCTTTCTTTCTCTCTCTGCGCTCTTTCTTTCTCTGCGCTCTCTCTCTCTCTCTCTCTGCGCTCTTTCTTTCTCTCTGCGCTCTTTCTTTCTCTCTCTCTCTGCGCTCTTTCTTTCTCTCTCTGCGCTCTTTCTTTCTCTCTCTGCACTCTTTCTTTCTCTCTGCGCTCTTACTTTCTCTCTCTCTGCGCTCTTTCTCTCTCTCTGCGCTCTTTCTTTCTCTCTCTCTGTGCTCTTTCTCTGCGCTCTTTCTCTCTCTCTCTGCGCTCTTTCTTTCTCTCTCTCTGCGCTCTTTCTCTTTCTCTGTGCTCTTTCTCTCTCTCTCTGCGCTCTTTCTCTCTCTCTCTGCGCTCTTTCTTTCTCTCTCTGCGCTCTTTCTCTCTCTCTCTGCGCTCTTTCTTTCTCTCTCTGCACTCTTTCTTTCTCTCTCTCTCTGCACTCTTTCTTTCTCTCTCTCTGCGCTCTTTCTTTCTCTCTCTCTGCGCTCTTTCTCTTTCTCTGCGCTCTTTCTTTCTCTCTGCGCTCTTTCTTTCTCTCTCTGCGCTCTTTCTCTCTCTCTCGCTGCGCTCTTTCTCTCTCTCTGCGCTCATTCTCTCTCTCTCTGCGCTCTTTCTTTCTCTCTCTGCGCTCTTTCTTTCTATCTCTCTTCCTGCGCTCTTTCTTTCTCTCTCTGCGCTCTTTCTTTCTCTCCCTGCGCTCTTACTTTCTCTCTCTCTGCACTCTTTCTCTTTCTCTGTGCTCTTTCTCTCTCTCTCTGCGCTCTCTCTCTCTCTGCGCTCTTTCTTTCTCTCTCTGCGCTCTTTCTTTCTCTCTCTGCGCTCTTTCTTTCTCTCTCTGCGCTCTTTCTTTCTCTCTCTCTCTGCTCTCTTTCTTTCTCTCTCTCTGCGCTCTTTTTTTCTCTCTCTCTGCGCTCTTTTTTTCTCTCTCTCTGCACTCTTTCTCTGCGCTCTTTCTCTCTCTCTCTGCGCTCTTTCTTTCTCTCTCTGCACTCTTTCTTTCTCTCTCTCTCTGCGCTCTTTCTTTCTCTCTCTCTGCGCTCTTTCTTTCTCTCTCTCTGCGCTCTTTCTTTCTCTCCTGCGCTCTTTCTCTCTCTCTGCGCTCTTTCTTTCTCTCTCTGCGCTCTTTCTTTCTCTCTCTGCGATCTTTATTTCTTTCTCTCTCTCTGCGCTCTTTCTTTCTCTCTCTGCGCTCTTTCTTTCTCTCTGCGCACTTTCTTTCTCTCTCTCTGCGCTCTCTCTCTCTCTGCGCTCTTTCTTTCTCTCTCTGCGCTCTTTCTTTCTCTCTCTCTGCGCTCTTTCTCTCTCTCTGCGCTCTTTCTTTCTCTCTGCGCTCTTTCTTTCTCTCTCTGCGCTCTTTCTTTCTTTCTCTCTCTGCGCTCTTTCTTTCTCTGCGCTCTCTCTCTCTCTGCGCTCTTTCTTTCTCTCTCTGCGCTCTTTCTTTCTCTCTCTGCGCTCTTTCTATCTCTGCGCTCTCTCTCTCTCTCTGCGCTCTTTCTTTCTCTCTCTGCGCTCTTTCTTTCTCTCTCTCTCTGCGCTCTTTCTTTCTCTCTCTGCGCTCTTTCTTTCTCTCTCTGCGCTCTTTCTTTCTCTCTGCGCACTTTCTTTCTCTCTCTCTCTGCGCTCTTTCTTTCTCTCTCTATGCTCTTTCTCTCTCTCTCTCTGCGCACTTTCTTTCTATCTCTCTGCGCTCTTTCTTTCTCTCTGCGCTCTCTCTCTCTGCGCTCTCTCTCTCTGCGCTCTTTCTTTCTCTCTCTGCGCTCTTTCTTTCTCTCTCTGCGCTCTTTCTTTCTCTCTCTGCGCTCTTTCTTTCTCTCCTGCGCTCTTTCTCTCTCTCTGCGCTCTTTCTTTCTCTCTCTGCGCTCTTTCTTTCTCTCTCTGCGATCTTTCTTTCTTTCTCTCTCTCTGCGCTCTTTCTTTCTTTCTCTGCGCTCTTACTTTCTCTCTGCGCTCTTTCTTTCTCTCTCTCTGCGCTCTTTCGTTCTCTCTCTGCGCTCTTTCTTTCTCTCTCTGCGCTCTTTCTTTCTCTCTCTCTGAGCTCTTTCTTTCTCTCTCTCTGCGCTCTTTCTTTCTCTCCTGCGCTCTTTCTCTCTCTCTGCGCTCTTTCTTTCTCTCTCTGCGCTCTTTCTTTCTCTCTCTGCGATCTTTCTTTCTTTCTCTCTCTCTGCGCTCTTTCTTTCTTTCTCTGCGCTCTTACTTTCTCTCTGCGCTCTTTCTTTCTCTCTCTCTGCGCTCTTTCTTTCTCTCTGCGCTCTCTCTCTCTGCGCTCTCTCTCTCTGCGCTCTTTCTTTCTCTCTCTGCGCTCTTTCTTTCTCTCTCTGCGCTCTTTCTTTCTCTCTCTGCGCTCTTTCTTTCTCTCCTGCGCTCTTTCTCTCTCTCTGCGCTCTTTCTTTCTCTCTCTGCGCTCTTTCTTTCTCTCTCTGCGATCTTTCTTTCTTTCTCTCTCTCTGCGCTCTTTCTTTCTTTCTCTGCGCTCTTACTTTCTCTCTGCGCTCTTTCTTTCTCTCTCTCTGCGCTCTTTCGTTCTCTCTCTGCGCTCTTTCTTTCTCTCTCTGCGCTCTTTCTTTCTCTCTCTCTGAGCTCTTTCTTTCTCTCTCTCTGCGCTCTTTCTTTCTCTCCTGCGCTCTTTCTCTCTCTCTGCGCTCTTTCTTTCTCTCTCTGCGCTCTTTCTTTCTCTCTCTGCGATCTTTCTTTCTTTCTCTCTCTCTGCGCTCTTTCTTTCTTTCTCTGCGCTCTTACTTTCTCTCTGCGCTCTTTCTTTCTCTCTCTCTGCGCTCTTTCTTTCTCTCTCTGCGCTCTTTCTTTCTCTCTCTGCGCTCTTTCTTTCTCTCTCTGCGCTCTTTCTTTCTCTGCGCTCTCTCTCTCTCTGCGCTCTTTCTTTCTCTCTCTGCGCTCTTTCTTTCTCTCTCTCTTTCTGCGCTCTTTCTTTCTCTCTCTGCGCTCTTTCTTTCTCTCTCTGCGCTCTTTCTTTCTCTCTGCGCTCTTACTTTCTCTCTCTCTGCGCTCTTTCTCTCTCTCTGCGCTCTTTCTTTCTCTCTGCGCTCTCTCTCTGCACTCTCTCTCTCTCTGCGCTCTTTCTTTCTCTTTCTGCGCTCTTTCTTTCTCTCTCTCTCTGCGCTCTTTCTTTCTCTCTCTCTGCGCTCTTTCTCTTTCTCTGTGCTCTTTCTCTCTCTCTCTGCGCTCTTTCTCTCTCTCTCTGCGCTCTTTCTTTCTCTCTCTGCGCTCTTTCTTTCTCTCTCTGCGCTCTTTCTTTCTCTCTCTCTCTGCGCTCTTTCTTTCTCTCTCTCTGCGCTCTTTTTTTCTCTCTCTCTGCGCTCTTTCTCTTTCTCTGCGCTCTTTCTCTCTCTCTCTGCGCTCTTTCTTTCTCTCTCTGCACTCTTTCTTTCTCTCTCTCTCTGCGCTCTTTCTTTCTCTCTCTCTGCGCTCTTTCTTTCTCTCTCTCTGCGCTCTTTCTCTTTCTCTGCGCTCTTTCTCTCTCTCTGCGCTCATTCTCTCTCTCTCTGCGCTCTTTCTTTCTCTCTCTGCGCTCTTTCTTTCTCTCCCTGCGCTCTTACTTTCTCTCTCTGCGATCTTTCTTTCTTTCTCTCTCTCTGCGCTCTTTCTTTCTCTCTCTGCGCTCTTTCTTTCTCTCTGCGCACTTTCTTTCTCTCTCTCTGCGATCTCTCTCTCTCTGCACTCTTTCTTTCTCTCTGCGCTCTTTCTTTCTCTCTGCGCTCTCTCTCTCTGCGCTCTCTCTCTCTCTGCGCTCTTTCTTTCTCTCTCTGCGCTCTTTCTTTCTCTCCTGCGCTCTTTCTTTCTCTCCTGCGCTCTTTCTCTCTCTCTGCGCTCTTTCTTTCTCTCTCTGCGCTCTTTCTTTCTCTCTCTGCGATCTTTCTTTCTTTCTCTCTCTCTGCGCTCTTTCTTTCTTTCTCTGCGCTCTTACTTTCTCTCTGCGCTCTTTCTTTCTCTCTCTCTGCGCTCTTTCGTTCTCTCTCTGCGCTCTTTCTTTCTCTCTCTGTGCTCTTTCTTTCTCTCTCTCTGAGCTCTTTCTTTCTCTCTCTCTGCGCTCTTTCTTTCTCTCCTGCGCTCTTTCTCTCTCTCTGCGCTCTTTCTTTCTCTCTCTGCGCTCTTTCTTTCTCTCTCTGCGATCTTTCTTTCTTTCTCTCTCTCTGCGCTCTTTCTTTCTTTCTCTGCGCTCTTACTTTCTCTCTGCGCTCTTTCTTTCTCTCTCTCTGCGCTCTTTCTTTCTCTCTCTGCGCTCTTTCTTTCTCTCTCTGCGCTCTTTCTTTCTCTCTCTGCGCTCTTTCTTTCTCTGCGCTCTCTCTCTCTCTGCGCTCTTTCTTTCTCTCTCTGCGCTCTTTCTTTCTCTCTCTCTCTCTGCGCTCTTTCTTTCTCTCTCTGCGCTCTTTCTTTCTCTCTCTGCGCTCTTTCTTTCTCTCTGCGCTCTTACTTTCTCTCTCTCTGCGCTCTTTCTCTCTCTCTGCGCTCTTTCTTTCTCTCTGCGCTCTCTCTCTCTCTGCACTCTCTCTCTCTCTGCGCTCTTTCTTTCTCTTTCTGCGCTCTTTCTTTCTCTCTCTCTCTGCGCTCTTTCTTTCTCTCTCTCTGCGCTCTTTCTCTTTCTCTGTGCTCTTTCTCTCTCTCTCTGCGCTCTTTCTCTCTCTCTCTGCGCTCTTTCTTTCTCTCTCTGCGCACTTTCTTTCTCTCTCTGCGCTCTTTCTTTCTCTCTCTGCGCTCTTTCTTTCTCTCTCTCTCTGCGCTCTTTCTTTCTCTCTCTCTGCGCTCTTTTTTTCTCTCTCTCTGCGCTCTTTCTCTTTCTCTGCGCTCTTTCTCTCTCTCTCTGCGCTCTTTCTTTCTCTCTCTGCACTCTTTCTTTCTCTCTCTCTCTGCGCTCTTTCTTTCTCTCTCTCTGCGCTCTTTCTTTCTCTCTCTCTGCGCTCTTTCTCTTTCTCTGCGCTCTTTCTCTCTCTCTGCGCTCATTCTCTCTCTCTCTGCGCTCTTTCTTTCTCTCTCTGCGCTCTTTCTTTCTCTCCCTGCGCTCTTACTTTCTCTCTCTGCGATCTTTCTTTCTTTCTCTCTCTCTGCGCTCTTTCTTTCTCTCTCTGCGCTCTTTCTTTCTCTCTGCGCACTTTCTTTCTCTCTCTCTGCGCTCTCTCTCTCTCTGCACTCTTTCTTTCTCTCTGCGCTCTTTCTTTCTCTCTGCGCTCTCTCTCTCTCTGCGCTCTCTCTCTCTCTGCGCTCTTTCTTTCTCTCTCTGCGCTCTTTCTTTCTCTCTCTCTGCGCTCTTTCTCTCTCTCTGCGCTCTTTCTCTCTCTCTGCGCTCTTTCTTTCTCTCTCTGCGCTCTTTCTTTCTTTCTCTCTCTGCGCTCTTTCTTTCTCTGCGCTCTCTCTCTCTCTCTGCGCTCTTTCTTTCTCTCTCTGCGCTCTTTCTTTCTCTCTCTGCGCTCTTTCTTTCTCTCTCTGCGCTCTTTCTTTCTCTCTCTGCGCTCTTTCTTTCTCTCTCTGCGCTCTTTCTTTCTCTCTCTCTGCGCTCTTTCTTTCTCTCTCTCTGCGCTCTTTCTTTCTCGCTCTCTGCGCTCTTTCTTTCTCTCTCTCTGCGCTCTTTCTTTCTCTCCTGCGCTCTTTCTCTCTCTCTGCGCTCTTTCTTTCTCTCTCTGCACTCTTTCTTTCTCTCTCTGCGATCTTTCTTTCTTTCTCTCTCTCTGCGCTCTTTCTCTCTCTCTGCGCTCTTTCTTTCTCTCTCTGCGCTCTTTCTTTCTTTCTCTCTCTGCGCTCTTTCTTTCTCTCTGCGCACTTTCTTTCTCTCTCTCTCTGTGCTCTTTCTTTCTCTCTCTGCGCTCTTTCTTTCTTTCTCTCTCTGCGCTCTTTCTTTCTCTGCGCTCTCTCTCTCTCTCTGCGCTCTTTCTTTCTCTCTCTGCGCTCTTTCTTTCTCTCTCTGCGCTCTTTCTTTCTCTCTCTGCGCTCTTTCTTTCTCTCTCTGCGCTCTTTCTTTCTCTCTATGCGCTCTTTCTTTCTCTCTCTCTGCGCTCTTTCTTTCTCTCTCTCTGCGCTCTTTCTTTCTCTCTCTCTGCGCTCTTTCTTTCTCTCTCTCTGCGCTCTTTCTTTCTCTCCTGCGCTCTTTCTCTCTCTCTGCGCTCTTTCTTTCTCTCTCTGCGCTCTTTCTTTCTCTCTCTGCGATCTTTCTTTCTTTCTCTCTCTCTGCGCTCTTTCTCTCTCTCTGCGCTCTTTCTTTCTCTCTCTGCGCTCTTTCTTTCTTTCTCTCTCTGCGCTCTTTCTTTCTCTCTGCGCACTTTCTTTCTCTCTCTCTCTGCGCTCTTTCTTTCTCTCTCTGCGCTCTTTCTTTCTCTCTCTCTCTGCGCTCTTTCTTTCTCTCTCTGCGCTCTTTCTTTCTCTCTCTGCGCTCTTTCTTTCTCTCTGCGCACTTTCTTTCTCTCTCTCTCTGCGCTCTTTCTTTCTCTCTCTGCGCTCTTTCTTTCTCTCTCTATGCTCTTTCTCTCTCTCTCTCTGCGCACTTTCTTTCTCTCTCTCTGCGCACTTTCTTTCTATCTCTCTGCGCTCTTTCTTTCTCTCTGCGCTCTCTCTCTCTGCGCTCTCTCTCTCTGCACTCTTTTTTTTCTCTCTGCGCTCTTTCTTTCTCTCTCTGCGCTCTTTCTTTCTCTCTCTGCGCTCTTTCTTTCTTTCTCTCTATGCGCTCTTTCTTTCTCTGCGCTCTCTCTCTCTCTCTGCGCTCTTTCTTTCTCTCTCTGCGCTCTTTCTTTCTCTCTCTCTGTGCTCTTTCTTTCTCTCTCTGCGCTCTTTCTTTCTTTCTCTCTCTGCGCTCTTTCTTTCTCTCTCTGCGCTCTTTCTTTCTCTCTCTGCGCTCTTTCTTTCTTTCTCTCTCTGCGCTCTTTCTTTCTTTCTCTCTCTGCGCTCTTTCTTTCTCTCTCTCTGCGCTCTTTCTTTCTCTCTCTCTCTCTGCGCTCTTTCTTTCTCTCTGCGCACGTTCTTTCTCTCTCTCTGCGCTCTTTCTCTCTCTCTGCGCTCTTTCTCTCTCTCTCTCTGCGCTCTTTCTTTCTCTCTCTGCACTCTTTCTTTCTCTCTCTCTCTGCGCTCTTTCTTTCTCTCTCTCTGCGCTCTTTCTTTCTCTCTCTCTGCGCTCTTTCTCTTTCTCTGCGCTCTTTCTTTCTCTCTGCGCTCTTTCTTTCTCTCTCTGCGCTCTTTCTCTCTCTCTCGCTGCGCTCTTTCTCTCTCTCTGCGCTCATTCTCTGTCTCTCTGCGCTCTTTCTTTCTCTCCCTCCGCTCTTACTTTCTCTCTCTCTGCGCTCTTTCTTTCTCTCTCTCTGCGCTCTTTCTTTCTCTCTCTCTCTCTGAGCTCTTTCTTTCTCTCTCTGCGCTCTTTCTTTCTCTCCCTGCGCTCTTACTTTCTCTCTCTCTGCGCTCTTTCTCTCTCTGCGCTCTTTCTCTCTCTGCGCTCTTTCTCTCTCTGCGCTCTTTCTTTCTCTCTCTGCGCTCTTTCTTTCTCTCTCTGCGCTCTTTCTTTCTCTCTCTGCGCTCTTTCTTTCTCTCTCTCTGCGCTCTTTCTTTCTCTCTCTCTGCGCTCTTTCTTTCTCTCTCTCTGCGCTCTTTCTTTCTCTCTCTCTGCGCTCTTTCTTTCTCTCCTGCGCTCTTTCTCTCTCTCTGCGCTCTTTCTTTCTCTCTCTGCGCTCTTTCTTTCTCTCTCTGCGATCTTTATTTCTTTCTCTCTCTCTGCTCTCTTTCTTTCTCTGCGCTCTTACTTTCTCTCTGCGCTCTTTCTTTCTCTCTCTCTGCGCTCTTTCTTTCTCTCTCTGCGCTCTTTCTTTCTCTCTCTGCGCTCTTTCTTTCTCTCTCTGCGCTCTTTCTTTCTCTGCGCTCTCTCTCTCTCTCTCTCTCTGCGCTCTTTCTTTCTCTCTGCGCTCTTTCTTTCTCTCTCTCTCTGCGCTCTTTCTTTCTCTCTCTGCGCTCTTTCTTTCTCTCTCTGCACTCTTTCTTTCTCTCTGCGCTCTTACTTTCTCTCTCTCTGCGCTCTTTCTCTCTCTCTGCGCTCTTTCTTTCTCTCTGCGCTCTCTCTCTCTGCACTCACTCTCTCTCTGCGCTCTTTCTTTCTCTCTGCGCTCTTTCTCTCTCTCTGCGCTCTTTCTCTCTCTCTGCGCTCTTTCTTTCTCTCTCTGCGCTCTTTCTTTCTCTCTCTGCGCTCTTTCTATCTCTGCGCTCTCTCTCTCTCTCTGCGCTCTTTCTTTCTCTCTCTGCGCTCTTTCTTTCTCTCTCTCTCTGCGCTCTTTCTTTCTCTGCGCTCTTTCTTTCTCTCTCTGCGCTCTTTCTTTCTCTCTGCGCACTTTCTTTCTCTCTCTCTCTGCGCTCTTTCTTTCTCTCTCTGCGCTCTTTCTTTCTCTCTCTATGCTCTTTCTCTCTCTCTCTCTGCGCACTTTCTTTCTATCTCTCTGCGCTCTTTCTTTCTCTCTGCGCTCTCTCTCTCTGCGCTCTCTCTCTCTGCGCTCTTTCTTTCTCTCTCTGCGCTCTTTCTTTCTCTCTCTGCGCTCTTTCTTTCTCTCTCTGCGCTCTTTCTTTCTCTCCTGCGCTCTTTCTCTCTCTCTGCGCTCTTTCTTTCTTTCTCTGCGCTCTTACTTTCTCTCTGTGCTCTTTCTTTCTCTCTCTCTGCGCTCTTTCTTTCTCTCTGCGCTCTTTCTTTCTCTCTCTGCGCTCTTTCTTTCTCTCTCTCTGAGCTCTTTCTTTCTCTCTCTCTGCGCTCTTTCTTTCTCTCCTGCGCTCTTTCTCTCTCTCTGCGCTCTTTCTTTCTCTCTCTGCGCTCTTTCTTTCTCTCTCTGCGATCTTTCTTTCTTTCTCTCTCTCTGCGCTCTTTCTTTCTTTCTCTGCGCTCTTACTTTCTCTCTGCGCTCTTTCTTTCTCTCTCTCTGCGCTCTTTCTTTCTCTCTCTGCGCTCTTTCTTTCTCTCTCTGCGCTCTTTCTTTCTCTGCGCTCTCTCTATCTCTCTCTGCGCTCTTTCTTTCTCTCTCTGCGCTCTTTCTTTCTCTCTCTCTCTCTGCGCTCTTTCTTTCTCTCTCTGCGCTCTTTCTTTCTCTCTCTGCGCTCTTTCTTTCTCTCTGCGCTCTTACTTTCTCTCTCTCTGCGCTCTTTCTCTCTCTCTGCGCTCTTTCTTTCTCTCTGCGCTCTCTCTCTCTGCACTCTCTCTCTCTGCGCTCTTTCTTTCTCTCTCTGCGCTCTTTCTTTCTCTCTCTCTGCGCTCTTTCTTTCTCTCTCTCTGCGCTCTTTCTCTTTCTCTGTGCTCTTTCTCTCTCTCTCTGCGCTCTTTCTCTCTCTCTCTGCGCTCTTTCTTTCTCTCTCTGCGCTCTTTCTTTCTCTCTCTGCGCTCTTTCTTTCTCTCTCTGCACTCTTTCTTTCTCTCTCTGCGCTCTTTCTTTCTCTCTCTCTGCGCTCTTTTTTTCTCTCTCTCTGCGCTCTTTCTCTTTCTCTGCGCTCTTTCTCTCTCTCTCTGCGCTCTTTCTTTCTCTCTCCGCACTCTTTCTTTCTCTCTCTCTCTGCGCTCTTTCTTTCTCTCTCTCTGCGCTCTTTCTTTCTCTCTCTCTCTCTGCGCTCTTTCTTTCTCTCTGCGCACTTTCTTTCTCTCTCTCTGCGCTCTTTCTCTCTCTCTGCGCTCTTTCTCTCTCTCTCTCTGCGCTCTTTCTTTCTCTCTCTGCACTCTTTCTTTCTCTCTCTCTCTGCGCTCTTTCTTTCTCTCTCTCTGCGCTCTTTCTTTCTCTCTCTCTGCGCTCTTTCTCTTTCTCTGCGCTCTTTCTTTCTCTCTGCGCTCTTTCTTTCTCTCTCTGCGCTCTTTCTCTCTCTCTCGCTGCGCTCTTTCTCTCTCTCTGCGCTCATTCTCTCTCTCTCTGCGCTCTTTCTTTCTCTCCCTCCGCTCTTACTTTCTCTCTCTCTGCGCTCTTTCTTTCTCTCTCTCTGCGCTCTTTCTTTCTCTCTCTCTCTCTGAGCTCTTTCTTTCTCTCTCTGCGCTCTTTCTTTCTCTCCCTGCGCTCTTACTTTCTCTCTCTCTGCGCTCTTTCTCTCTCTGCGCTCTTTCTCTCTCTGCGCTCTTTCTCTCTCTGCGCTCTTTCTTTCTCTCTCTCTGCGCTCTTTCTTTCTCTCTCTCTGCGCTCTTTCTTTCTCTCTCTCTGCGCTCTTTCTTTCTCTCTCTCTCTCTGCGCTCTTTCTTTCTCTCCTGCGCTCTTTCTCTCTCTCTGCGCTCTTTCTTTCTCTCTCTGCGCTCTTTCTTTCTCTCTCTGCGATCTTTATTTCTTTCTCTCTCTCTGCTCTCTTTCTTTCTCTGCGCTCTTACTTTCTCTCTGCGCTCTTTCTTTCTCTCTCTCTGCGCTCTTTCTTTCTCTCTCTGCGCTCTTTCTTTCTCTCTCTGCGCTCTTTCTTTCTCTCTCTGCGCTCTTTCTTTCTCTGCGCTCTCTCTCTCTCTCTCTCTCTCTGCGCTCTTTCTTTCTCTCTGCGCTCTTTCTTTCTCTCTCTCTCTGCGCTCTTTCTTTCTCTCTCTGCGCTCTTTCTTTCTCTCTCTGCACTCTTTCTTTCTCTCTGCGCTCTTACTTTCTCTCTCTCTGCGCTCTTTCTCTCTCTCTGCGCTCTTTCTTTCTCTCTGCGCTCTCTCTCTCTGCACTCACTCTCTCTCTGCGCTCTTTCTTTCTCTCTGCGCTCTTTCTCTCTCTCTGCGCTCTTTCTCTCTCTCTGCGCTCTTTCTTTCTCTCTCTGCGCTCTTTCTTTCTCTCTCTGCGCTCTTTCTATCTCTGCGCTCTCTCTCTCTCTCTGCGCTCTTTCTTTCTCTCTCTGCGCTCTTTCTTTCTCTCTCTCTCTGCGCTCTTTCTTTCTCTCTCTGCGCTCTTTCTTTCTCTCTCTGCGCTCTTTCTTTCTCTCTGCGCACTTTCTTTCTCTCTCTCTCTGCGCTCTTTCTTTCTCTCTCTGCGCTCTTTCTTTCTCTCTCTATGCTCTTTCTCTCTCTCTCTCTGCGCACTTTCTTTCTATCTCTCTGCGCTCTTTCTTTCTCTCTGCGCTCTCTCTCTCTGCGCTCTCTCTCTCTGCGCTCTTTCTTTCTCTCTCTGCGCTCTTTCTTTCTCTCTCTGCGCTCTTTCTTTCTCTCTCTGCGCTCTTTCTTTCTCTCCTGCGCTCTTTCTCTCTCTCTGCGCTCTTTCTTTCTCTCTCTGCGCTCTTTCTTTCTCTCTCTGAGATCTTTCTTTCTTTCTCTCTCTCTGCGCTCTTTCTTTCTTTCTCTGCGCTCTTACTTTCTCTCTGCGCTCTTTCTTTCTCTCTCTCTGCGCTCTTTCTTTCTCTCTGCGCTCTTTCTTTCTCTCTCTGCGCTCTTTCTTTCTCTCTCTCTGAGCTCTTTCTTTCTCTCTCTCTGCGCTCTTTCTTTCTCTCCTGCGCTCTTTCTCTCTCTCTGCGCTCTTTCTTTCTCTCTCTGCGCTCTTTCTTTCTCTCTCTGCGATCTTTCTTTCTTTCTCTCTCTCTGCGCTCTTTCTTTCTTTCTCTGCGCTCTTACTTTCTCTCTGCGCTCTTTCTTTCTCTCTCTCTGCGCTCTTTCTTTCTCTCTCTGCGCTCTTTCTTTCTCTCTCTGCGCTCTTTCTTTCTCTGCGCTCTCTCTATCTCTCTCTGCGCTCTTTCTTTCTCTCTCTGCGCTCTTTCTTTCTCTCTCTCTCTCTGCGCTCTTTCTTTCTCTCTCTGCGCTCTTTCTTTCTCTCTCTGCGCTCTTTCTTTCTCTCTGCGCTCTTACTTTCTCTCTCTCTGCGCTCTTTCTCTCTCTCTGCGCTCTTTCTTTCTCTCTGCGCTCTCTCTCTCTCTCTGCACTCTCTCTCTCTCTGCGCTCTTTCTTTCTCTCTCTGCGCTCTTTCTTTCTCTCTCTCTGCGCTCTTTCTTTCTCTCTCTCTGCGCTCTTTCTCTTTCTCTGTGCTCTTTCTCTCTCTCTCTGCGCTCTTTCTCTCTCTCTCTGCGCTCTTTCTTTCTCTCTCTGCGCTCTTTCTTTCTCTCTCTGCGCTCTTTCTTTCTCTCTCTGCACTCTTTCTTTCTCTCTCTGCGCTCTTTCTTTCTCTCTCTCTGCGCTCTTTTTTTCTCTCTCTCTGCGCTCTTTCTCTTTCTCTGCGCTCTTTCTCTCTCTCTGCGCTCTTTCTTTCTCTCTCTGCGCTCTTTCTTTCTCTCTCTGCGATCTTTCTTTCTTTCTCTCTCTCTGCGCTCTTTCTTTCTTTCTCTGCGCTCTTAATTTCTCTCTGCGCTCTTTCTTTCTCTCTCTCTGCGCTCTTTCTTTCTCTCTCTGCGCTCTTTCTTTCTCTCTCTGCGCTCTTTCTTTCTCTGCGCTCTCTCTATCTCTCTCTGCGCTCTTTCTTTCTCTCTCTGCGCTCTTTCTTTCTCTCTCTCTCTCTGCGCTCTTTCTTTCTCTCTCTGCGCTCTTTCTTTCTCTCTCTGCGCTCTTTCTTTCTCTCTGCGCTCTTACTTTCTCTCTCTCTGCACTCTTTCTCTCTCTCTGCGCTCTTTCTTTCTCTCTGCGCTCTCTCTCTCTCTCTGCACTCTCTCTCTCTCTGCGCTCTTTCTTTCTCTCTCTGCGCTCTTTCTTTCTCTCTCTCTGCGCTCTTTCTTTCTCTCTCTCTGCGCTCTTTCTCTTTCTCTGTGCTCTTTCTCTCTCTCTCTGCGCTCTTTCTCTCTCTCTCTGCGCTCTTTCTTTCTCTCTCTGCGCTCTTTCTTTCTCTCTCTGCGCTCTTTCTTTCTCTCTCTGCACTCTTTCTTTCTCTCTCTGCGCTCTTTCTTTCTCTCTCTCTGCGCTCTTTTTTTCTCTCTCTCTGCGCTCTTTCTCTTTCTCTGCGCTCTTTCTCTCTCTCTCTGCGCTCTTTCTTTCTCTCTCCGCACTCTTTCTTTCTCTCTCTCTCTGCGCTCTTTCTTTCTCTCTCTCTGCGCTCTTTCTTTCTCTCTCTCTCTGCGCTCTTTCTCTTTCTCTGCGCTCTTTCTCTCTCTCTGCGCTCTTTCTCTCTCTCTGCGCTCATTCTCTCTCTCTCTGCGCTCTTTCTTTCTCTCTCTGCGCTCTTTCTTTCTCTCCCTGCGCTCTTACTTTCTCTCTCTGCGATCTTTCTTTCTTTCTCTCTCTCTGCGCTCTTTCTTTCTCTCTCTGCGCTCTTTCTTTCTCTCTGCGCACTTTCTTTCTCTCTCTCTGCGCTCTCTCTCTCTCTGCACTCTTTCTTTCTCTCTGCGCTCTTTCTTTCTCTCTGCGCTCTCTCTCTCTGCGCTCTCTCTCTCTCTGCGCTCTTTCTTTCTCTCTCTGCGCTCTTTCTTTCTCTCTCTGCGCTCTTTCTCTCTCTCTGCGCTCTTTCTCTCTCTCTGCGCTCTTTCTTTCTCTCTCTGCGCTCTTTCTTTCTTTCTCTCTCTGCGCTCTTTCTTTCTCTGCGCTCTCTCTCTCTCTCTGCGCTCTTTCTTTCTCTCTCTGCGCTCTTTCTTTCTCTCTCTGCGCTCTTTCTTTCTCTCTCTGCGCTCTTTCTTTCTCTCTCTGCGCTCTTTCTTTCTCTCTCTCTGCGCTCTTTCTTTCTCTCTCTCTGCGCTCTTTCTTTCTCGCTCTCTGCGCTCTTTCTTTCTCGCTCTCTGCGCTCTTTCTTTCTCTCTCTCTGCGCTCTTTCTTTCTCTCCTGTGCTCTTTCTCTCTCTCTGCGCTCTTTCTTTCTCTCTCTGCGCTCTTTCTTTCTCTCTCTGCGATCTTTCTTTCTTTCTCTCTCTCTGCGCTCTTTCTCTCTCTCTGCGCTCTTTCTTTCTCTCTCTGCGCTCTTTCTTTCTTTCTCTCTCTGCGCTCTTTCTTTCTCTCTGCGCACTTTCTTTCTCTCTCTCTCTGCGCTCTTTCTTTCTCTCTCTGCGCTCTTTCTTTCTTTCTCTCTCTGCGCTCTTTCTTTCTCTGCGCTCTCTCTCTCTCTCTGCGCTCTTTCTTTCTCTCTCTGCGCTCTTTCTTTCTCTCTCTGCGCTCTTTCTTTCTCTCTCTGCGCTCTTTCTTTCTCTCTCTGCGCTCTTTCTTTCTCTCTCTGCGCTCTTTCTTTCTCTCTCTCTGCGCTCTTTCTTTCTCTCTCTCTGCGCTCTTTCTTTCTCGCTCTCTGCGCTCTTTCTTTCTCGCTCTCTGCGCTCTTTCTTTCTCTCTCTCTGCGCTCTTTCTTTCTCTCCTGCGCTCTTTCTCTCTCTCTGCGCTCTTTCTTTCTCTCTCTGCGCTCTTTCTTTCTCTCTCTGCGATCTTTCTTTCTTTCTCTCTCTCTGCGCTCTTTCTCTCTCTCTGCGCTCTTTCTTTCTCTCTCTGCGCTCTTTCTTTCTTTCTCTCTCTGCGCTCTTTCTTTCTCTCTGCGCACTTTCTTTCTCTCTCTCTCTGCGCTCTTTCTTTCTCTCTCTGCGCTCTTTCTTTCTTTCTCTCTCTGCGCTCTTTCTTTCTCTGCGCTCTCTCTCTCTCTCTGCGCTCTTTCTTTCTCTCTCTGCGCTCTTTCTTTCTCTCTCTGCGCTCTTTCTTTCTCTCTCTGCGCTCTTTCTTTCTCTCTCTGCGCTCTTTCTTTCTCTCTATGCGCTCTTTCTTTCTCTCTCTCTGCGCTCTTTCTTTCTCTCTCTCTGCGCTCTTTCTTTCTCTCTCTCTGCGCTCTTTCTTTCTCTCTCTCTGCGCTCTTTCTTTCTCTCCTGCGCTCTTTCTCTCTCTCTGCGCTCTTTCTTTCTCTCTCTGCGCTCTTTCTTTCTCTCTCTGCGATCTTTCTTTCTTTCTCTCTCTCTGCGCTCTTTCTCTCTCTCTGCGCTCTTTCTTTCTCTCTCTGCGCTCTTTCTTTCTTTCTCTCTCTGCGCTCTTTCTTTCTCTCTGCGCACTTTCTTTCTCTCTCTCTCTGCGCTCTTTCTTTCTCTCTCTGCGCTCTTTCTTTCTCTCTCTCTCTGCGCTCTTTCTTTCTCTCTCTGCGCTCTTTCTTTCTCTCTCTGCGCTCTTTCTTTCTCTCTGCGCACTTTCTTTCTCTCTCTCTCTATGCTCTTTCTCTCTCTCTCTGCGCACTTTCTTTCTCTCTCTCTGCGCACTTTCTTTCTTTCTCTCTGCGCTCTTTCTTTCTCTCTGCGCTCTCTCTCTCTGCGCTCTCTCTCTCTGCACTCTTTTTTTTCTCTCTGCGCTCTTTCTTTCTCTCTCTGCGCTCTTTCTTTCTCTCTCTGCGCTCTTTCTTTCTTTCTCTCTATGCGCTCTTTCTTTCTCTGCGCTCTCTCTCTCTCTCTGCGCTCTTTCTTTCTCTCTCTGCGCTCTTTCTTTCTCTCTCTCTGTGCTCTTTCTTTCTCTCTCTGCGCTCTTTCTTTCTTTCTCTCTCTGCGCTCTTTCTTTCTCTCTCTGCGCTCTTTCTTTCTCTCTCTGCGCTCTTTCTTTCTTTCTCTCTCTGCGCTCTTTCTTTCTTTCTCTCTCTGCGCTCTTTCTTTCTCTCTCTCTGCGCTCTTTCTTTCTCTCTCTCTCTCTGCGCTCTTTCTTGCTCTCTGCGCACTTTCTTTCTCTCTCTCTGCGCTCTTTCTCTCTCTCTGCGCTCTATCTTTCTCTCTGCGCTCTTACTTTCTCTCTCTCTGCGCTCTTTCTCTCTCTCTCGCTGCGCTCTTTCTCTCTCTCTGCGCTCATTCTCTCTCTCTCTGCGCTCTTTCTTTCTCTCTCTGCGCTCTTTCTTTCTCTCTCTCTGCGCTCTTTCTGTCTCTCTCTGCGCTCTTTCTTTCTCTCTCTCTGCGCTCTTTCTTTCTCTCTCTCTGCGCTCTTTCTTTCTCTCTCTCTGTGCTCTTTCTTTCTCTCTCTGCGCTCTTTCTTTCTTTCTCTCTCTGCGCTCTTTCTTTCTCTCTCTGTGCTCTTTCTTTCTCTCTCTGCGCATTTTCTTTCTCTCTCTGCGCTATTTCTTTCTTTCTCTCTCTGCGCTCTTTCTTTCTCTCTCTCTGCGTTCTTTCTTTCTCTCTCTCTGCGCTCTTTCTTTCTCTCTCTCTCTGCGCTCTTTCTTTCTCTCTCTCTTTGCGCTCTTTCTTTCTCTCTGCGCACTTTCTTTCTCTCTCTCTGCGCTCTTTCTTTCTCTCTGCGCTCTTTCTTTCTCTCTGCGCTCTTTCTTTCTCTCTCTGCGCTCTTTCTCTCTCTCTCGCTGCGCTCTTTCTCTCTCTCTGCGCTCTTTCTTTCTCTCTCTGCGCTCTTTCTTTCTCTCTCTGCGCTCTTTCTTTCTCTCTCTGCGCTCTTTCTTTCTCTCTCTGCGCTCTTTCTTTCTCTCTCTGCGCTCTTACTTTCTCTCTCTCTGCGCTCTTTCTCTCTCTCTGCGCTCTTTCTTTCTCTCTGCGCTCTCTCTCTCTGCACTCTCTCTGCGCTCTTTCTTTCTCTCTCTGCGCTCTTTCTTTCTCTCTCTCTCTGCGCTCTTTCTTTCTCTCTCTGTGCTCTTTCTTTGCGCTCTTTCTCTCTCTCTGCGCTCTTTCTTTCTCTCTCTCTGCGCTCTTTCTCTTTCTCTGTGCTCTTTCTCTCTCTCTCTCTGCGCTCTTTCTCTCTCTCTCTGCGCTCTTTCTTTCTCTCTCTGCGCTCTTTCTTTCTCTCTCTGCGCTCTTTCTTTCTCTCTCTCTCTGCGCTCTTTCTTTCTCTCTCTCTGTGCTCTTTTTTTCTCTCTCTCTGCGCTCTTTCTCTTTCTCTGCGCTCTTTCTCTCTCTCTCTCTGCGCTCTTTCTTTCTCTCTCTGCACTCTTTCTTTCTCTCTCTCTCTGCGCTCTTTCTTTCTCTCTCTCTGCGCTCTTTCTTTCTCTCTCTCTGCGCTCTTTCTCTTTCTCTGCGCTCTTTATTTCTCTCTGCGTTCTTTCTTTCTCTCTCTGCGCTCTTTCTCTCTCTCTCGCTGCGCTCTTTCTCTCTCTCTGCGCTCATTCTCTCTCTCTCTGCGCTCTTTCTTTCTCTCCCTCCGCTCTTACTTTCTCTCTCTCTGCGCTCTTTCTTTCTCTCTCTCTCTCTGAGCTCTTTCTTTCTCTCTCTGCGCTCTTTCTTTCTCTCCCTGCGCTCTTACTTTCTCTCTCTCTGCGCTCTTTCTCTCTCTGCGCTCTTTCTCTCTCTCTCTCTGCGCACTTTCTTTCTATCTCTCTGCGCTCTTTCTTTCTCTCTGCGCTCTCTCTCTCTGCGCTCTCTCTCTCTGCGCTCTTTCTTTCTCTCTCTGCGATCTTTCTTTCTTTCTCTCTCTCTGCGCTCTTTCTTTCTTTCTCTGCGCTCTTACTTTCTCTCTGCGCTCTTTCTTTCTCTCTCTCTGCGCTCTTTCGTTCTCTCTCTGCGCTCTTTCTTTCTCTCTCTGCGCTCTTTCTTTCTCTCTCTCTGAGCTCTTTCTTTCTCTCTCTCTGCGCTCTTTCTTTCTCTCCTGCGCTCTTTCTCTCTCTCTGCGCTCTTTCTTTCTCTCTCTGCGCTCTTTCTTTCTCTCTCTGCGATCTTTCTTTCTTTCTCTCTCTCTGCGCTCTTTCTTTCTTTCTCTGCGCTCTTACTTTCTCTCTGCGCTCTTTCTTTCTCTCTCTCTGCGCTCTTTCGTTCTCTCTCTGCGCTCTTTCTTTCTCTCTCTGCGCTCTTTCTTTCTCTCTCTGCGCTCTTTCTTTCTCTCTCTGCGCTCTTTCTTTCTCTGCGCTCTCTCTCTCTCTGCGCTCTTTCTTTCTCTCTCTGCGCTCTTTCTTTCTCTCTCTCTCTCTGCGCTCTTTCTTTCTCTCTCTGCGCTCTTTCTTTCTCTCTCTGCGCTCTTTCTTTCTCTCTGCGCTCTTACTTTCTCTCTCTCTGCGCTCTTTCTCTCTCTCTGCGCTCTTTCTTTCTCTCTGCGCTCTCTCTCTCTCTGCACTCTCTCTCTCTCTGCGCTCTTTCTTTCTCTTTCTGCGCTCTTTCTTTCTCTCTCTCTGCGCTCTTTCTTTCTCTCTCTCTGCGCTCTTTCTCTTTCTCTGTGCTCTTTCTCTCTCTCTCTGCGCTCTTTCTCTCTCTCTCTGCGCTCTTTCTTTCTCTCTCTGCGCTCTTTCTTTCTCTCTCTGCGCTCTTTCTTTCTCTCTCTGCGCTCTTTCTTTCTCTCTCTCTCTGCGCTCTTTCTTTCTCTCTCTCTGCGCTCTTTTTTTCTCTCTCTCTGCGCTCTTTCTCTTTCTCTGCGCTCTTTCTCTCTCTCTCTGCGCTCTTTCTTTCTCTCTCTGCACTCTTTCTTTCTCTCTCTCTCTGCGCTCTTTCTTTCTCTCTCTCTGCGCTCTTTCTTTCTCTCTCTCTGCGCTCTTTCTCTTTCTCTGCGCTCTTTCTCTCTCTCTCTCTGCGCTCTTTCTCTCTCTCTCTGCGCTCTTTCTTTCTCTCTCTGCGCTCTTTCTTTCTCTCTCTGCGCTCTTTCTTTCTCTCTCTCTCTGCGCTCTTTCTTTCTCTCTCTCTGTGCTCTTTTTTTCTCTCTCTCTGCGCTCTTTCTCTTTCTCTGCGCTCTTTCTCTCTCTCTCTCTGCGCTCTTTCTTTCTCTCTCTGCACTCTTTCTTTCTCTCTCTCTCTGCGCTCTTTCTTTCTCTCTCTCTGCGCTCTTTCTTTCTCTCTCTCTGCGCTCTTTCTCTTTCTCTGCGCTCTTTATTTCTCTCTGCGTTCTTTCTTTCTCTCTCTGCGCTCTTTCTCTCTCTCTCGCTGCGCTCTTTCTCTCTCTCTGCGCTCATTCTCTCTCTCTCTGCGCTCTTTCTTTCTCTCCCTCCGCTCTTACTTTCTCTCTCTCTGCGCTCTTTCTTTCTCTCTCTCTCTCTGAGCTCTTTCTTTCTCTCTCTGCGCTCTTTCTTTCTCTCCCTGCGCTCTTACTTTCTCTCTCTCTGCGCTCTTTCTCTCTCTGCGCTCTTTCTCTCTCTCTCTCTGCGCACTTTCTTTCTATCTCTCTGCGCTCTTTCTTTCTCTCTGCGCTCTCTCTCTCTGCGCTCTCTCTCTCTGCGCTCTCTCTCTCTGCGCTCTTTCTTTCTCTCTCTGCGCTCTTTCTTTCTCTCTCTGCGCTCTTTCTTTCTCTGCTGCGCTCTTTCTCTCTCTCTGCGCTCTTTCTTTCTCTCTCTGCGCTCTTTCTTTCTCTCTCTGCGATCTTTCTTTCTTTCTCTCTCTCTGCGCTCTTTCTTTCTTTCTCTGCGCTCTTACTTTCTCTCTGCGCTCTTTCTTTCTCTCTCTCTGCGCTCTTTCGTTCTCTCTCTGCGCTCTTTCTTTCTCTCTCTGCGCTCTTTCTTTCTCTCTCTCTGAGCTCTTTCTTTCTCTCTCTCTGCGCTCTTTCTTTCTCTCCTGCGCTCTTTCTCTCTCTCTGCGCTCTTTCTTTCTCTCTCTGCGCTCTTTCTTTCTCTCTCTGCGATCTTTCTTTCTTTCTCTCTCTCTGCGCTCTTTCTTTCTTTCTCTGCGCTCTTACTTTCTCTCTGCGCTCTTTCTTTCTCTCTCTCTGCGCTCTTTCTTTCTCTCTCTGCGCTCTTTCTTTCTCTCTCTGCGCTCTTTCTTTCTCTCTCTGCGCTCTTTCTTTCTCTGCGCTCTCTCTCTCTCTGCGCTCTTTCTTTCTCTCTCTGCGCTCTTTCTTTCTCTCTCTCTCTCTGCGCTCTTTCTTTCTCTCTCTGCGCTCTTTCTTTCTCTCTCTGCGCTCTTTCTTTCTCTCTGCGCTCTTACTTTCTCTCTCTCTGCGCTCTTTCTCTCTCTCTGCGCTCTTTCTTTCTCTCTGCGCTCTCTCTCTCTCTGCACTCTCTCTCTCTCTGCGCTCTTTCTTTCTCTTTCTGCGCTCTTTCTTTCTCTCTCTCTCTGCGCTCTTTCTTTCTCTCTCTCTGCGCTCTTTCTCTTTCTCTGTGCTCTTTCTCTCTCTCTCTGCGCTCTTTCTCTCTCTCTCTGCGCTCTTTCTTTCTCTCTCTGCGCTCTTTCTTTCTCTCTCTGCGCTCTTTCTTTCTCTCTCTGCGCTCTTTCTTTCTCTCTCTCTCTGCGCTCTTTCTTTCTCTCTCTCTGCGCTCTTTTTTTCTCTCTCTCTGCGCTCTTTCTCTTTCTCTGCGCTCTTTCTCTCTCTCTCTGCGCTCTTTCTTTCTCTCTCTGCACTCTTTCTTTCTCTCTCTCTCTGCGCTCTTTCTTTCTCTCTCTCTGCGCTCTTTCTTTCTCTCTCTCTGCGCTCTTTCTCTTTCTCTGCGCTCTTTCTCTCTCTCTGCGCTCATTCTCTCTCTCTCTGCGCTCTTTCTTTCTCTCTCTGCGCTCTTTCTTTCTCTCCCTGCGCTCTTACTTTCTCTCTCTGCGATCTTTCTTTCTTTCTCTCTCTCTGCGCTCTTTCTTTCTCTCTCTGCGCTCTTTCTTTCTCTCTGCGCTCTTTCTTTCTCTCTCTGCGCTCTTTCTTTCTCTCTCTCTGAGCTCTTTCTTTCTCTCTCTCTGCGCTCTTTCTTTCTCTCCTGCGCTCTTTCTCTCTCTCTGCGCTCTTTCTTTCTCTCTCTGCGCTCTTTCTTTCTCTCTCTGCGATCTTTCTTTCTTTCTCTCTCTCTGCGCTCTTTCTTTCTTTCTCTGCGCTCTTACTTTCTCTCTGCGCTCTTTCTTTCTCTCTCTCTGCGCTCTTTCTTTCTCTCTCTGCGCTCTTTCTTTCTCTCTCTGCGCTCTTTCTTTCTCTCTCTGCGCTCTTTCTTTCTCTGCGCTCTCTCTCTCTCTGCGCTCTTTCTTTCTCTCTCTGCGCTCTTTCTTTCTCTCTCTCTCTCTGCGCTCTTTCTTTCTCTCTCTGCGCTCTTTCTTTCTCTCTCTGCGCTCTTTCTTTCTCTCTGCGCTCTTACTTTCTCTCTCTCTGCGCTCTTTCTCTCTCTCTGCGCTCTTTCTTTCTCTCTGCGCTCTCTCTCTCTCTGCACTCTCTCTCTCTCTGCGCTCTTTCTTTCTCTTTCTGCGCTCTTTCTTTCTCTCTCTCTGCGCTCTTTCTTTCTCTCTCTCTGCGCTCTTTCTCTTTCTCTGTGCTCTTTCTCTCTCTCTCTGCGCTCTTTCTCTCTCTCTCTGCGCTCTTTCTTTCTCTCTCTGCGCTCTTTCTTTCTCTCTCTGCGCTCTTTCTTTCTCTCTCTGCGCTCTTTCTTTCTCTCTCTCTCTGCGCTCTTTCTTTCTCTCTCTCTGCGCTCTTTTTTTCTCTCTCTCTGCGCTCTTTCTCTTTCTCTGCGCTCTTTCTCTCTCTCTCTGCGCTCTTTCTTTCTCTCTCTGCACTCTTTCTTTCTCTCTCTCTCTGCGCTCTTTCTTTCTCTCTCTCTGCGCTCTTTCTTTCTCTCTCTCTGCGCTCTTTCTCTTTCTCTGCGCTCTTTCTCTCTCTCTCTCTGCGCTCTTTCTCTCTCTCTCTGCGCTCTTTCTTTCTCTCTCTGCGCTCTTTCTTTCTCTCTCTGCGCTCTTTCTTTCTCTCTCTCTCTGCGCTCTTTCTTTCTCTCTCTCTGTGCTCTTTTTTTCTCTCTCTCTGCGCTCTTTCTCTTTCTCTGCGCTCTTTCTCTCTCTCTCTCTGCGCTCTTTCTTTCTCTCTCTGCACTCTTTCTTTCTCTCTCTCTCTGCGCTCTTTCTTTCTCTCTCTCTGCGCTCTTTCTTTCTCTCTCTCTGCGCTCTTTCTCTTTCTCTGCGCTCTTTATTTCTCTCTGCGTTCTTTCTTTCTCTCTCTGCGCTCTTTCTCTCTCTCTCGCTGCGCTCTTTCTCTCTCTCTGCGCTCATTCTCTCTCTCTCTGCGCTCTTTCTTTCTCTCCCTCCGCTCTTACTTTCTCTCTCTCTGCGCTCTTTCTTTCTCTCTCTCTCTCTGAGCTCTTTCTTTCTCTCTCTGCGCTCTTTCTTTCTCTCCCTGCGCTCTTACTTTCTCTCTCTCTGCGCTCTTTCTCTCTCTGCGCTCTTTCTCTCTCTCTCTCTGCGCACTTTCTTTCTATCTCTCTGCGCTCTTTCTTTCTCTCTGCGCTCTCTCTCTCTGCGCTCTCTCTCTCTGCGCTCTTTCTTTCTCTCTCTGCGCTCTTTCTTTCTCTCTCTGCGCTCTTTCTTTCTCTCTCTGCGCTCTTTCTTTCTCTGCTGCGCTCTTTCTTTCTCTCTCTCTGCGCTCTTTCTTTCTCTCTCTCTGCGCTCTTTCTCTGCGCTCTTTCTCTCTCTCTCTGCGCTCTTTCTCTTTCTCTGCGCTCTTTCTCTCTCTCTCTCTGCGCTCTTTCTCTCTCTCTCTGCGCTCTTTCTTTCTCTCTCTGCGCTCTTTCTTTCTCTCTCTGCGCTCTTTCTTTCTCTCTCTCTCTGCGCTCTTTCTTTCTCTCTCTCTGTGCTCTTTTTTTCTCTCTCTCTGCGCTCTTTCTCTTTCTCTGCGCTCTTTCTCTCTCTCTCTCTGCGCTCTTTCTTTCTCTCTCTGCACTCTTTCTTTCTCTCTCTCTCTGCGCTCTTTCTTTCTCTCTCTCTGCGCTCTTTCTTTCTCTCTCTCTGCGCTCTTTCTCTTTCTCTGCGCTCTTTATTTCTCTCTGCGTTCTTTCTTTCTCTCTCTGCGCTCTTTCTCTCTCTCTCGCTGCGCTCTTTCTCTCTCTCTGCGCTCATTCTCTCTCTCTCTGCGCTCTTTCTTTCTCTCCCTCCGCTCTTACTTTCTCTCTCTCTGCGCTCTTTCTTTCTCTCTCTCTCTCTGAGCTCTTTCTTTCTCTCTCTGCGCTCTTTCTTTCTCTCCCTGCGCTCTTACTTTCTCTCTCTCTGCGCTCTTTCTCTCTCTGCGCTCTTTCTCTCTCTCTCTCTGCGCACTTTCTTTCTATCTCTCTGCGCTCTTTCTTTCTCTCTGCGCTCTCTCTCTCTGCGCTCTCTCTCTCTGCGCTCTTTCTTTCTCTCTCTGCGCTCTTTCTTTCTCTCTCTGCGCTCTTTCTTTCTCTCTCTGCGCTCTTTCTTTCTCTGCTGCGCTCTTTCTCTCTCTCTGCGCTCTTTCTTTCTCTCTCTGCGCTCTTTCTTTCTCTCTCTGCGATCTTTCTTTCTTTCTCTCTCTCTGCGCTCTTTCTTTCTTTCTCTGCGCTCTTACTTTCTCTCTGCGCTCTTTCTTTCTCTCTCTCTGCGCTCTTTCGTTCTCTCTCTGCGCTCTTTCTTTCTCTCTCTGCGCTCTTTCTTTCTCTCTCTCTGAGCTCTTTCTTTCTCTCTCTCTGCGCTCTTTCTTTCTCTCCTGCGCTCTTTCTCTCTCTCTGCGCTCTTTCTTTCTCTCTCTGCGCTCTTTCTTTCTCTCTCTGCGATCTTTCTTTCTTTCTCTCTCTCTGCGCTCTTTCTTTCTTTCTCTGCGCTCTTACTTTCTCTCTGCGCTCTTTCTTTCTCTCTCTCTGCGCTCTTTCTTTCTCTCTCTGCGCTCTTTCTTTCTCTCTCTGCGCTCTTTCTTTCTCTCTCTGCGCTCTTTCTTTCTCTGCGCTCTCTCTCTCTCTGCGCTCTTTCTTTCTCTCTCTGCGCTCTTTCTTTCTCTCTCTCTCTCTGCGCTCTTTCTTTCTCTCTCTGCGCTCTTTCTTTCTCTCTCTGCGCTCTTTCTTTCTCTCTGCGCTCTTACTTTCTCTCTCTCTGCGCTCTTTCTCTCTCTCTGCGCTCTTTCTTTCTCTCTGCGCTCTCTCTCTCTCTGCACTCTCTCTCTCTCTGCGCTCTTTCTTTCTCTTTCTGCGCTCTTTCTTTCTCTCTCTCTCTGCGCTCTTTCTTTCTCTCTCTCTGCGCTCTTTCTCTTTCTCTGTGCTCTTTCTCTCTCTCTGCGCTCTTTCTCTCTCTCTCTGCGCTCTTTCTTTCTCTCTCTGCGCTCTTTCTTTCTCTCTCTGCGCTCTTTCTTTCTCTCTCTGCGCTCTTTCTTTCTCTCTCTCTCTGCGCTCTTTCTTTCTCTCTCTCTGCGCTCTTTTTTTCTCTCTCTCTGCGCTCTTTCTCTTTCTCTGCGCTCTTTCTCTCTCTCTCTGCGCTCTTTCTTTCTCTCTCTGCACTCTTTCTTTCTCTCTCTCTCTGCGCTCTTTCTTTCTCTCTCTCTGCGCTCTTTCTTTCTCTCTCTCTGCGCTCTTTCTCTTTCTCTGCGCTCTTTCTCTCTCTCTGCGCTCATTCTCTCTCTCTCTGCGCTCTTTCTTTCTCTCTCTGCGCTCTTTCTTTCTCTCCCTGCGCTCTTACTTTCTCTCTCTGCGATCTTTCTTTCTTTCTCTCTCTCTGCGCTCTTTCTTTCTCTCTCTGCGCTCTTTCTTTCTCTCTGCGCACTTTCTTTCTCTCTCTCTGCGCTCTCTCTCTCTCTGCACTCTTTCTTTCTCTCTGCGCTCTTTCTTTCTCTCTGCGCTCTCTCTCTCTGCGCTCTCTCTCTCTCTGCGCTCTTTCTTTCTCTCTCTGCGCTCTTTCTTTCTCTCTCTGCGCTCTTTCTTTCTTTCTCTCTCTGCGCTCTTTCTTTCTCTGCGCTCTCTCTCTCTCTGCGCTCTTTCTTTCTCTCTCTGCGCTCTTTCTTTCTCTCTCTGCGCTCTTTCTTTCTCTCTCTGCGCTCTTTCTTTCTCTCTCTGCGCTCTTTCTTTCTCTCTCTGCGCTCTTTCTTTCTCTCTCTCTGCGCTCTTTCTTTCTCTCTCTCTGCGCTCTTTCTTTCTCGCTCTCTGCGCTCTTTCTTTCTCTCTCTCTGCGCTCTTTCTTTCTCTCCTGCGCTCTTTCTCTCTCTCTGCGCTCTTTCTTTCTCTCTCTGCACTCTTTCTTTCTCTCTCTGCGATCTTTCTTTCTTTCTCTCTCTCTGCGCTCTTTCTCTCTCTCTGCGCTCTTTCTTTCTCTCTCTGCGCTCTTTCTTTCTTTCTCTCTCTGCGCTCTTTCTTTCTCTCTGCGCACTTTCTTTCTCTCTGTGCTCTTTCTTTCTCTCTCTGCGCTCTTTCTTTCTTTCTCTCTCTGCGCTCTTTCTTTCTCTGCGCTCTCTCTCTCTGCGCTCTTTCTTTCTCTCTCTGCGCTCTTTCTTTCTCTCTCTGCGCTCTTTCTTTCTCTCTCTGCGCTCTTTCTTTCTCTCTCTGCGCTCTTTCTTTCTCTCTATGCGCTCTTTCTTTCTCTCTCTCTGCGCTCTTTCTTTCTCTCTCTCTGCGCTCTTTCTTTCTCTCTCTCTGCGCTCTTTCTTTCTCTCTCTCTGCGCTCTTTCTTTCTCTCCTGCGCTCTTTCTCTCTCTCTGCGCTCTTTCTTTCTCTCTCTGCGCTCTTTCTTTCTCTCTCTGCGATCTTTCTTTCTTTCTCTCTCTCTGCGCTCTTTCTCTCTCTCTGCGCTCTTTCTTTCTCTCTCTGCGCTCTTTCTTTCTTTCTCTCTCTGCGCTCTTTCTTTCTCTCTGCGCACTTTCTTTCTCTCTCTCTCTGCGCTCTTTCTTTCTCTCTCTGCGCTCTTTCTTTCTCTCTCTCTCTGCGCTCTTTCTTTCTCTCTCTGCGCTCTTTCTTTCTCTCTCTGCGCTCTTTCTTTCTCTCTGCGCACTTTCTTTCTCTCTCTCTCTGCGCTCTTTCTTTCTCTCTCTGCGCTCTTTCTTTCTCTCTCTATGCTCTTTCTCTCTCTCTCTCTGCGCACTTTCTTTCTCTCTCTCTGCGCACTTTCTTTCTATCTCTCTGCGCTCTTTCTTTCTCTCTGCGCTCTCTCTCTCTGCGCTCTCTCTCTCTGCACTCTTTTTTTTCTCTCTGCGCTCTTTCTTTCTCTCTCTGCGCTCTTTCTTTCTCTCTCTGCGCTCTTTCTTTCTTTCTCTCTATGCGCTCTTTCTTTCTCTGCGCTCTCTCTCTCTCTCTGCGCTCTTTCTTTCTCTCTCTGCGCTCTTTCTTTCTCTCTCTCTGTGCTCTTTCTTTCTCTCTCTGCGCTCTTTCTTTCTTTCTCTCTCTGCGCTCTTTCTTTCTCTCTCTGCGCTCTTTCTTTCTCTCTCTGCGCTCTTTCTTTCTTTCTCTCTCTGCGCTCTTTCTTTCTTTCTCTCTCTGCGCTCTTTCTTTCTCTCTCTCTGCGCTCTTTCTTTCTCTCTCTCTCTCTGCGCTCTTTCTTTCTCTCTGCGCACTTTCTTTCTCTCTCTCTGCGCTCTTTCTCTCTCTCTGCGCTCTTTCTCTCTCTCTCTCTGCGCTCTTTCTTTCTCTCTCTGCACTCTTTCTTTCTCTCTCTCTCTGCGCTCTTTCTTTCTCTCTCTCTGCGCTCTTTCTTTCTCTCTCTCTGCGCTCTTTCTCTTTCTCTGCGCTCTTTCTTTCTCTCTGCGCTCTTTCTTTCTCTCTCTGCGCTCTTTCTCTCTCTCTCGCTGCGCTCTTTCTCTCTCTCTGCGCTCATTCTCTCTCTCTCTGCGCTCTTTCTTTCTCTCCCTCCGCTCTTACTTTCTCTCTCTCTGCGCTCTTTCTTTCTCTCTCTCTGCGCTCTTTCTTTCTCTCTCTCTCTCTGAGCTCTTTCTTTCTCTCTCTGCGCTCTTTCTTTCTCTCCCTGCGCTCTTACTTTCTCTCTCTCTGCGCTCTTTCTCTCTCTGCGCTCTTTCTCTCTCTGCGCTCTTTCTCTCTCTGCGCTCTTTCTTTCTCTCTCTGCGCTCTTTCTTTCTCTCCCTCCGCTCTTACTTTCTCTCTCTCTGCGCTCTTTCTTTCTCTCTCTCTGCGCTCTTTCTTTCTCTCTCTCTCTCTGAGCTCTTTCTTTCTCTCTCTGCGCTCTTTCTTTCTCTCCCTGCGCTCTTACTTTCTCTCTCTCTGCGCTCTTTCTCTCTCTGCGCTCTTTCTCTCTCTGCGCTCTTTCTCTCTCTGCGCTCTTTCTTTCTCTCTCTGCGCTCTTTCTTTCTCTCTCTGCGCTCTTTCTTTCTCTCTCTCTGCGCTCTTTCTTTCTCTCTCTCTGCGCTCTTTCTTTCTCTCTCTCTGCGCTCTTTCTTTCTCTCTCTCTGCGCTCTTTCTTTCTCTCCTGCGCTCTTTCTCTCTCTCTGCGCTCTTTCTTTCTCTCTCTGCGCTCTTTCTTTCTCTCTCTGCGATCTTTATTTATTTCTCTCTCTCTGCTCTCTTTCTATCTCTGCGCTCTTACTTTCTCTCTGCGCTCTTTCTTTCTCTCTCTCTGCGCTCTTTCTTTCTCTCTCTGCGCTCTTTCTTTCTCTCTCTGCGCTCTTTCTTTCTCTCTCTGCGCTCTTTCTTTCTCTGCGCTCTCTCTCTCTCTCTCTCTCTCTGCGCTCTTTCTTTCTCTCTGCGCTCTTTCTTTCTCTCTCTCTCTGCGCTCTTTCTTTCTCTCTCTGCGCTCTTTCTTTCTCTCTCTGCACTCTTTCTTTCTCTCTGCGCTCTTACTTTCTCTCTCTCTGCGCTCTTTCTCTCTCTCTGCGCTCTTTCTTTCTCTCTGCGCTCTCTCTCTCTGCACTCACTCTCTCTCTGCGCTCTTTCTTTCTCTCTCTGCGCTCTTTCTCTCTCTCTGCGCTCTTTCTCTCTCTCTGCGCTCTTTCTTTCTCTCTCTGTGCTCTTTCTTTCTCTCTCTGCGCTCTTTCTTTCTCTCTCTCTCTGCGCTCTTTCTTTCTCTCTCTGCGCTCTTTCTTTCTCTCTCTGCGCTCTTTCTTTCTCTCTGCGCACTTTCTTTCTCTCTCTCTCTGCGCTCTTTCTTTCTCTCTCTGCGCTCTTTCTTTCTCTCTCTATGCTCTTTCTCTCTCTCTGCGCTCTTTCTTTCTCTCTGCGCTCTCTCTCTCTGCACTCACTCTCTCTCTGCGCTCTTTCTTTCTCTCTCTGCGCTCTTTCTCTCTCTCTGCGCTCTTTCTCTCTCTCTGCGCTCTTTCTTTCTCTCTCTGCGCTCTTTCTTTCTCTCTGCGCTCTCTCTCTCTGCGCTCTCTCTCTCTGCGCTCTTTCTTTCTCTCTCTGCGCTCTTTCTTTCTCTCTCTGCGCTCTTTCTTTCTCTCTCTGCGCTCTTTCTTTCTCTCCTGCGCTCTTTCTCTCTCTCTGCGCTCTTTCTTTCTCTCTCTGCGCTCTTTCTTTCTCTCTCTGAGATCTTTTTTTCTTTCTCTCTCTCTGCGCTCTTTCTTTCTTTCTCTGCGCTCTTACTTTCTATCTGCACTCTTTCTTTCTCTCTCTCTGCGCTCTTTCTTTCTCTCTCTGCGCTCTTTCTTTCTCTCTCTGCGCTCTTTCTTTCTCTCTCTCTGAACTCTTTCTTTCTCTCTCTCTGCGCTCTTTCTTTCTCTCCTGCGCTCTTTCTCTCTCTCTGCGCTCTTTCTTTCTCTCTCTGCGCTCTTTCTTTCTCTCTCTGCGATCTTTCTTTCTTTCTCTCTCTCTGCGCTCTTTCTTTCTTTCTCTGCGCTCTTACTTTCTCTCTGCGCTCTTTCTTTCTCTCTCTCTGCGCTCTTTCTTTCTCTCTCTGCGCTCTTTCTTTCTCTCTCTGCGCTCTTTCTTTCTCTCTCTGCGCTCTTTCTTTCTCTGCGCTCTCTCTATCTCTCTCTGCGCTCTTTCTTTCTCTCTCTGCGCTCTTTCTTTCTCTCTCTCTCTCTGCGCTCTTTCTTTCTCTCTCTGCGCTCTTTCTTTCTCTCTCTGCGCTCTTTCTTTCTCTCTGCGCTCTTACTTTCTCTCTCTCTGCGCTCTTTCTCTCTCTCTGCGCTCTTTCTTTCTCTCTGCGCTCTCTCTCTCTCTGCACTCTCTCTCTCTCTGCGCTCTTTCTTTCTCTCTCTGCGCTCTTTCTTTCTCTCTCTCTCTGCGCTCTTTCTTTCTCTCTCTCTGCGCTCTTTCTCTTTCTCTGTGCTCTTTCTCTCTCTCTCTGCGCTCTTTCTCTCTCTCTCTGCGCTCTTTCTTTCTCTCTCTGCGCTCTTTCTTTCTCTCTCTGCGCTCTTTCTTTCTCTCTCTGCGCTCTTTCTTTCTCTCTCTCTCTGCGCTCTTTCTTTCTCTCTCTCTGCGCTCTTTTTTTCTCTCTCTCTGCGCTCTTTCTCTTTCTCTGCGCTCTTTCTCTCTCTCTCTGCGCTCTTTCTTTCTCTCTCTGCACTCTTTCTTTCTCTCTCTCTGCGCTCTTTCTTTCTCTCTCTCTGCGCTCTTTCTTTCTCTCTCTCTCTGCGCTCTTTCTCTTTCTCTGTGCTCTTTCTCTCTCTCTCTGCGCTCTTTCTCTCTCTCTCTGCGCTCTTTCTTTCTCTCTCTGCGCTCTTTCTTTCTCTCTCTGCGCTCTTTCTTTCTCTCTCTGCGCTCTTTCTTTCTCTCTCTCTCTGCGCTCTTTCTTTCTCTCTCTCTGCGCTCTTTTTTTCTCTCTCTCTGCGCTCTTTCTCTTTCTCTGCGCTCTTTCTCTCTCTCTCTGCGCTCTTTCTTTCTCTCTCTCTGCGCTCTTTCTTTCTCTCTCTCTCTGCGCTCTTTCTCTTTCTCTGCGCTCTTTCTCTCTCTCTGCGCTCATTCTCTCTCTCTCTGCGCTCTTTCTTTCTCTCTCTGCGCTCTTTCTTTCTCTCCCTGCGCTCTTACTTTCTCTCTCTGCGATCTTTCTTTCTTTCTCTCTCTCTGCGCTCTTTCTTTCTCTCTCTGCGCTCTTTCTTTCTCTCTGCGCACTTTCTTTCTCTCTCTCTGCGCTCTCTCTCTCTCTGCACTCTTTCTTTCTCTCTGCGCTCTTTCTTTCTCTCTGCGCTCTCTTTCTCTGCGCTCTCTCTCTCTCTGCGCTCTTTCTTTCTCTCTCTGCGCTCTTTCTTTCTCTCTCTCTGCGCTCTTTCTCTCTCTCTGCGCTCTTTCTCTCTCTCTGCGCTCTTTCTTTCTCTCTCTGCGCTCTTTCTTTCTTTCTCTCTCTGCGCTCTTTCTTTCTCTGCGCTCTTTCTCTCTCTGCGCTCTTTCTTTCTCTCTCTGCGCTCTTTCTTTCTCTCTCTGCGCTCTTTCTTTCTCTCTCTGCGCTCTTTCTTTCTCTCTCTCTGCGCTCTTTCTTTCTCTCTCTCTGCGCTCTTTCTTTCTCGCTCTCTGCGCTCTTTCTTTCTCGCTCTCTGCGCTCTTTCTTTCTCTCTCTCTGCGCTCTTTCTTTCTCTCCTGTGCTCTTTCTCTCTCTCTGCGCTCTTTCTTTCTCTCTCTGCGCTCTTTCTTTCTCTCTCTGCGATCTTTCTTTCTTTCTCTCTCTCTGCGCTCTTTCTCTCTCTCTGCGCTCTTTCTTTCTCTCTCTGCGCTCTTTCTTTCTTTCTCTCTCTGCGCTCTTTCTTTCTCTCTGCGCACTTTCTTTCTCTCTCTCTCTGCGCTCTTTCTTTCTCTCTCTGCGCTCTTTCTTTCTTTCTCTCTCTGCGCTCTTTCTTTCTCTGCGCTCTCTCTCTCTCTGCGCTCTTTCTTTCTCTCTCTGCGCTCTTTCTTTCTCTCTCTGCGCTCTTTCTTTCTCTCTCTGCGCTCTTTCTTTCTCTCTCTGCGCTCTTTCTTTCTCTCTATGCGCTCTTTCTTTCTCTCTCTCTGCGCTCTTTCTTTCTCTCTCTCTGCGCTCTTTCTTTCTCTCTCTCTGCGCTCTTTCTTTCTCTCTCTCTGCGCTCTTTCTTTCTCTCCTGCGCTCTTTCTCTCTCTCTGCGCTCTTTCTTTCTCTCTCTGCGCTCTTTCTTTCTCTCTCTGCGATCTTTCTTTCTTTCTCTCTCTCTGCGCTCTTTCTCTCTCTCTGCGCTCTTTCTTTCTCTCTCTGCGCTCTTTCTTTCTTTCTCTCTCTGCGCTCTTTCTTTCTCTCTGCGCACTTTCTTTCTCTCTCTCTCTGCGCTCTTTCTTTCTCTCTCTGCGCTCTTTCTTTCTCTCTCTCTCTGCGCTCTTTCTTTCTCTCTCTGCGCTCTTTCTTTCTCTCTCTGCGCTCTTTCTTTCTCTCTGCGCACTTTCTTTCTCTCTCTCTCTGCGCTCTTTCTTTCTCTCTCTGCGCTCTTTCTTTCTCTCTCTATGCTCTTTCTCTCTCTCTCTGCGCACTTTCTTTCTCTCTCTCTGCGCACTTTCTTTCTATCTCTCTGCGCTCTTTCTTTCTCTCTGCGCTCTCTCTCTCTGCGCTCTCTCTCTCTGCACTCTTTTTTTTCTCTCTGCGCTCTTTCTTTCTCTCTCTGCGCTCTTTCTTTCTCTCTCTGCGCTCTTTCTTTCTTTCTCTCTATGCGCTCTTTCTTTCTCTGCGCTCTCTCTCTCTCTGCGCTCTTTCTTTCTCTCTCTGCGCTCTTTCTTTCTCTCTCTCTGTGCTCTTTCTTTCTGTCTCTGCGCTCTTTCTTTCTTTCTCTCTCTGCGCTCTTTCTTTCTCTCTCTGCGCTCTTTCTTTCTCTCTCTGCGCTCTTTCTTTCTTTCTCTCTCTGCGCTCTTTCTTTCTTTCTCTCTCTGCGCTCTTTCTTTCTCTCTCTCTGCGCTCTTTCTTTCTCTCTCTCTCTCTGCGCTCTTTCTTTCTCTCTGCGCACTTTCTTTCTCTCTCTCTGCGCTCTTTCTCTCTCTCTGCGCTCTATCTTTCTCTCTGCGCTCTTTCTTTCTTTCTCTCTGCGCTCTTTCTCTCTCTCTCGCTGCGCTCTTTCTCTCTCTCTGCGCTCATTCTCTCTCTCTCTGCGCTCTTTCTTTCTCTCTCTGCGCTCTTTCTTTCTCTCTCTCTGCGCTCTTTCTTTCTCTCTCTGCGCTCTTTCTTTCTCTCTCTCTGCGCTCTTTCTTTCTCTCTCTCTGCGCTCTTTCTTTCTCTCTCTCTGTGCTCTTTCTTTCTCTCTCTGCGCTCTTTCTTTCTTTCTCTCTCTGCGCTCTTTCTTTCTCTCTCTGTGCTCTTTCTTTCTCTCTCTGCGCATTTTCTTTCTCTCTCTGCGCTATTTCTTTCTTTCTCTCTCTGCGCTCTTTCTTTCTCTCTCTCTGCGCTCTTTCTTTCTCTCTCTCTGCGCTCTTTCTTTCTCTCTCTGCGCTCTTTCTTTCTCTCTGCGCACTTTCTTTCTCTCTCTCTGCGCTCTTTCTTTCTCTCTGCGCTCTTTCTTTCTCTCTGCGCTCTTTCTTTCTCTCTCTCTGCGCTCTTTCTCTCTCTCTCGCTGCGCTCTTTCTCTCTCTCTGCGCTCTTTCTTTCTCTCTCTGCGCTCTTTCTTTCTCTCTCTGCGCTCTTTCTTTCTCTCTCTGCGCTCTTTCTTTCTCTCTCTGCGCTCTTTCTTTCTCTCTGCGCTCTTACTTTCTCTCTCTCTGCGCTCTTTCTCTCTCTCTGCGCTCTTTCTTTCTCTCTGCGCTCTCTCTCTCTGCACTCTCTCTCTCTCTGCGCTCTTTCTTTCTCTCTCTGCGCTCTTTCTTTCTCTCTCTCTCTGCGCTCTTTCTTTCTCTCTCTGTGCTCTTTCTTTGCGCTCTTTCTCTCTCTCTGCGCTCTTTCTTTCTCTCTCTCTGCGCTCTTTCTCTGTGCTCTTTCTCTCTCTCTCTCTGCGCTCTTTCTCTCTCTCTCTGCGCTCTTTCTTTCTCTCTCTGCGCTCTTTCTTTCTCTCTCTTCGCTCTTTCTTTCTCTCTCTCTCTGCGCTCTTTCTTTCTCTCTCTCTGTGCTCTTTTTTTCTCTCTCTCTGCGCTCTTTCTCTTTCTCTGCGCTCTTTCTCTCTCTCTCTCTGCGCTCTTTCTTTCTCTCTCTGCACTCTTTCTTTCTCTCTCTCTCTGCGCTCTTTCTTTCTCTCTCTCTGCGCTCTTTCTTTCTCTCTCTCTGCGCTCTTTCTCTTTCTCTGCGCTCTTTATTTCTCTCTGCGTTCTTTCTTTCTCTCTCTGCGCTCTTTCTCTCTCTCTCGCTGCGCTCTTTCTCTCTCTCTGCGCTCATTCTCTCTCTCTCTGTGCTCTTTCTTTCTCTCCCTCCGCTCTTACTTTCTCTCTCTCTGCGCTCTTTCTTTCTCTCTCTCTCTCTGAGCTCTTTCTTTCTCTCTCTGCGCTCTTTCTTTCTCTCCCTGCGCTCTTACTTTCTCTCTCTCTGCGCTCTTTCTCTCTCTGCGCTCTTTCTCTCTCTGCGCTCTTTCTTTCTCTCTCTGCGCTCTTTCTTTCTCTCTCTGCGCTCTTTCTTTCTCTCTCTGCGCTCTTTCTTTCTCTCTCTGCGCTCTTTCTTTCTCTCTCTCTGCGCTCTTTCTTTCTCTCTCTCTGCGCTCTTTCTTTCTCTCTCTCTGCGCTCTTTCTTTCTCTCTCTGCGCTCTTTCTTTCTCTCTCTGCGCTCTTTCTTTCTCTCTCTGCGCTCTTTCTTTCTCTCTCTCTGCGCTCTTTCTTTCTCTCTCTCTGCGCTCTTTCTTTCTCTCTCTCTGCGCTCTTTCTTTCTCTCTCTCTGCGCTCTTTCTTTCTCTCCTGCGCTCTTTCTCTCTCTCTGCGCTCTTTCTTTCTCTCTCTGCGCTCTTTCTTTCTCTCTCTGCGATCTTTATTTCTTTCTCTCTCTCTGCTCTCTTTCTTTCTCTGCGCTCTTACTTTCTCTCTGCGCTCTTTCTTTCTCTCTCTCTGCGCTCTTTCTTTCTCTCTCTGCGCTCTTTCTTTCTCTCTCTGCGCTCTTTCTTTCTCTCTCTGCGCTCTTTCTTTCTCTGCGCTCTCTCTCTCTCTCTCTCTGCGCTCTTTCTTTCTCTCTGCGCTCTTTCTTTCTCTCTCTCTCTGCGCTCTTTCTTTCTCTCTCTGCGCTCTTTCTTTCTCTCTCTGCACTCTTTCTTTCTCTCTGCGCTCTTACTTTCTCTCTCTCTGCGCTCTTTCTCTCTCTCTGCGCTCTTTCTTTCTCTCTCTCTGTGCTCTTTCTCTGCGCTCTTTCTCTCTCTCTCTGCGCTCTTTCTTTCTCTCTCTCTGCGCTCTTTCTCTTTCTCTGTGCTCTTTCTCTCTCTCTCTGCGCTCTTTCTCTCTCTCTCTGCGCTCTTTCTTTCTCTCTCTGCGCTCTTTCTTTCTCTCTCTCTCTGCGCTCTTTCTTTCTCTCTCTCTGCGCTCTTTCTTTCTCTCTCTCAGCGCTCTTTCTCTTTCTCTGCGCTCTTTCTTTCTCTCTGCGCTCTTTCTTTCTCTCTCTGCGCTCTTTCTCTCTCTCTCGCTGCGCTCTTTCTCTCTCTCTGCGCTCATTCTCTCTCTCTCTGCGCTCTTTCTTTCTCTCTCTGCGCTCTTTCTTTCTATCTCTCTTCCTGCGCTCTTTCTTTCTCTCTCTGCGCTCTTTCTTTCTCTCCCTGCGCTCTTACTTTCTCTCTCTCTGCACTCTTTCTCTTTCTCTGTGCTCTTTCTCTCTCTCTCTGCGCTCTTTCTCTCTCTCTGCGCTCTTTCTTTCTCTCTCTCTCTACGCTCTTTCTCTCTCTCTGCGCTCTTTCTTTCTCTCTCTGCGCTCTTTCTTTCTCTCTCTCTCTGCTCTCTTTCTTTCTCTCTATCTGCGCTCTTTTTTTCTCTCTCTCTGCGCTCTTTTTTTCTCTCTCTCTGCACTCTTTCTCTGCGCTCTTTCTCTCTCTCTCTGCGCTCTTTCTTTCTCTCTCTGCACTCTTTCTTTCTCTCTCTCTCTGCGCTCTTTCTTTCTCTCTCTCTGCGCTCTTTCTTTCTCTCCTGCGCTCTTTCTCTCTCTCTGCGCTCTTTCTTTCTCTCTCTGCGCTCTTTCTTTCTCTCTCTGCGATCTTTATTTCTTTCTCTCTCTCTGCGCTCTTTCTTTCTCTCTCTGCGCTCTCTCTCTCTCTGCGCTCTTTCTTTCTCTCTCTGCGCTCTTTCTTTCTCTCTCTCTGCGCTCTTTCTCTCTCTCTGCGCTCTTTCTTTCTCTCTGCGCTCTTTCTTTCTCTCTCTGCGCTCTTTCTTTCTTTCTCTCTCTGCGCTCTTTCTTTCTCTGCGCTCTCTCTCTCTCTGCGCTCTTTCTTTCTCTCTCTGCGCTCTTTCTTTCTCTCTCTGTGCTCTTTCTTTCTCTCTCTGCGCTCTTTCTTTCTCTCTCTGCGCTCTTTCTTTCTCTCTCTGCGCTCTTTCTTTCTCTCTCTCTGCGCTCTTTCTTTCTCTCTCTCTGCGCTCTTTCAATCTCTCTCCATGCGCTCTTTCTTTCTCTCTCTCTGCGCTCTTTCTTTCTCTCCTGCGCTCTTTCTCTCTCTCTGCGCTCTTTCTTTCTCTCTCTGCGCTCTTTCTTTCTCTCTCTGCGATCTTTCTTTCTTTCTCTCTCTCTGCGCTCTTTCTCTCTCTCTGCGCTCTTTCTTTCTCTCTCTGCGCTCTTTCTTTCTTTCTCTCTCTGCGCTCTTTCTTTCTCTGCGCTCTCTCTCTCTCTCCCTGCGCTCTTTCTTTCTCTCTCTGCGCTCTTTCTTTCTCTCTCTGCGCTCTTTCTTTCTCTCTCTGCGCTCTTTCTTTCTCTCTCTCTGCGCTCTTTCTTTCTCTCTCTCTGCGCTCTTTCTCTCTCTCTCTCTGCGCTCTTTCTTTCTCTCCTGCGCTCTTTCTCTCTCTCTGCGCTCTTTCTTTCTCTCTCTGCGCTCTTTCTTTCTCTCTCTGCGATCTTTCTTTCTTTATCTCTCTCTGCGCTCTTTCTTTCTCTCTCTGCGCTCTTTCTTTCTCTCTGCGCACTTTCTTTCTCTCTCTCTGCGCTCTCTCTCTCTCTCTGCGCTCTTTCGTTCTCTCTGCGCTCTTTCTTTCTCTCTGCGCTCTCTCTCTCTCTGCGCTCTCTCTCTCTCTGTGCTCTTTCTTTCTCTCTCTGCGCTCTTTCTTTCTCTCTCTCTGCGCTCTTTCTCTCTCTCTGCGCTCTTTCTCTCTCTCTGCGCTCTTTCTCTCTCTCTGCGCTCTTTCTTTCTCTCTCTGCGCTCTTTCTTTCTTTCTCTCTCTGCGCTCTTTCTTTCTCTGCGCTCTTTCTTTCTCTCTCTCTCTGCGCTCTTTCTTTCTCTCTCTGCGCTCTTTCTTTCTCTCTCTGCGCTCTTTCTTTCTCTCTGCGCACTTTCTTTCTCTCTCTCTCTGCGCTCTTTCTTTCTCTCTCTGCGCTCTTTCTTTCTCTCTCTATGCTCTTTCTCTCTCTCTCTCTGCGCACTTTCTTTCTATCTCTCTGCGCTCTTTCTTTCTCTCTGCGCTCTCTCTCTCTCTGCGCTCTCTCTCTCTGCGCTCTTTCTTTCTCTCTCTGCGCTCTTTCTTTCTCTCTCTGCGCTCTTTCTTTCTCTCTCTGCGCTCTTTCTTTCTCTCCTGCGCTCTTTCTCTCTCTCTGCGCTCTTTCTTTCTCTCTCTGCGCTCTTTCTTTCTCTCTCTGAGATCTTTCTTTCTTTCTCTCTCTCTGCGCTCTTTCTTTCTTTCTCTGCGCTCTTACTTTCTCTCTGCGCTCTTTCTTTCTCTCTCTCTGCGCTCTTTCTTTCTCTCTCTGCGCTCTTTCTTTCTCTCTCTGCGCTCTTTCTTTCTCTCTCTCTGAGCTCTTTCTTTCTCTCTCTCTGCGCTCTTTCTTTCTCTCCTGCGCTCTTTCTCTCTCTCTGCGCTCTTTCTTTCTCTCTCTGCGCTCTTTCTTTCTCTCTCTGCGATCTTTCTTTCTTTCTCTCTCTCTGCGCTCTTTCTTTCTTTCTCTGCGCTCTTACTTTCTCTCTGCGCTCTTTCTTTCTCTCTCTCTGCGCTCTTTCTTTCTCTCTCTGCGCTCTTTCTTTCTCTCTCTGCGCTCTTTCTTTCTCTCTCTGCGCTCTTTCTTTCTCTGCACTCTCTCTATCTCTCTCTGCGCTCTTTCTTTCTCTCTCTGCGCTCTTTCTTTCTCTCTCTCTCTCTGCGCTCTTTCTTTCTCTCTCTGCGCTCTTTCTTTCTCTCTCTGCGCTCTTTCTTTCTCTCTGCGCTCTTACTTTCTCTCTCTCTGCGCTCTTTCTCTCTCTCTGCGCTCTTTCTTTCTCTCTGCGCTCTCTCTCTCTCTGCACTCTCTCTCTCTCTGCGCTCTTTCTTTCTCTCTCTGCGCTCTTTCTTTCTCTCTCTCTCTGCGCTCTTTCTTTCTCTCTCTCTGCGCTCTTTCTCTTTCTCTGTGCTCTTTCTCTCTCTCTGCGCTCTTTCTCTCTCTCTCTGCGCTCTTTCTTTCTCTCTCTGCGCTCTTTCTTTCTCTCTCTGCGCTCTTTCTTTCTCTCTCTCTCTGCGCTCTTTCTTTCTCTCTCTCTCTGTGCTCTTTCTTTCTCTCTCTCTGCGCTCTTTTTTTCTCTCTCTCTGCGCTCTTTCTCTTTCTCTGCGCTCTTTCTCTCTCTCTCTCTGCGCTCTTTCTTTCTCTCTCTGCACTCTTTCTTTCTCTCTCTCTCTGCGCTCTTTCTTTCTCTCTCTCTGCGCTCTTTCTTTCTCTCTCTCTCTGCGCTCTTTCTCTTTCTCTGCGCTCTTTCTCTCTCTCTGCGCTCATTCTCTCTCTCTCTGCGCTCTTTCTTTCTCTCTCTGCGCTCTTTCTTTCTCTCCCTGTGCTCTTACTTTCTCTCTCTGCGATCTTTCTTTCTTTCTCTCTCTCTGCGCTCTTTCTTTCTCTCTCTGCGCTCTTTCTTTCTCTCTGCGCACTTTCTTTCTCTCTCTCTGCGCTCTCTCTCTCTCTGCACTCTTTCTTTCTCTCTGCGCTCTTTCTTTCTCTCTGCGCTCTCTCTCTCTGCGCTCTCTCTCTCTCTGCGCTCTTTCTTTCTCTCTCTGCGCTCTTTCTTTCTCTCTCTCTGCGCTCTTTCTCTCTCTCTGCGCTCTTTCTCTCTCTCTGCGCTCTTTCTTTCTCTCTCTGCGCTCTTTCTTTCTTTCTCTCTCTGCGCTCATTCTTTCTCTGCGCTCTCTCTCTCTCTCTGCGCTCTTTCTTTCTCTCTCTGCGCTCTTTCTTTCTCTCTCTGCGCTCTTTCTTTCTCTCTCTGCGCTCTTTCTTTCTCTCTCTGCGCTCTTTCTTTCTCTCTCTCTGCGCTCTTTCTTTCTCTCTCTCTGCGCTTTTTCTTTCTCGCTCTCTGCGCTCTTTCTTTCTCGCTCTCTGCGCTCTTTCTTTCTCTCTCTCTGCGCTCTTTCTTTCTCTCCTGCGCTCTTTCTCTCTCTCTGCGCTCTTTCTTTCTCTCTCTGCGCTCTTTCTTTCTCTCTCTGCGATCTTTCTTTCTTTCTCTCTCTCTGCGCTCTTTCTCTCTCTCTGCGCTCTTTCTTTCTCTCTCTGCGCTCTTTCTTTCTTTCTTTCTCTCTCTGCGCTCTTTCTTTCTCTCTGCGCACTTTCTTTCTCTCTCTCTCTGCGCTCTTTCTTTCTCTCTCTGCGCTCTTTCTTTCTTTCTCTCTCTGCGCTCTTTCTTTCTCTGCGCTCTCTCTCTCTCTGCGCTCTTTCTTTCTCTCTCTGCGCTCTTTCTTTCTCTCTCTGCGCTCTTTCTTTCTCTCTCTGCGCTCTTTCTTTCTCTCTATGCGCTCTTTCTTTCTCTCTCTCTGCGCTCTTTCTTTCTCTCTCTCTGCGCTCTTTCTTTCTCTCTCTCTGCGCTCTTTCTTTCTCTCTCTCTGCGCTCTTTCTTTCTCTCCTGCGCTCTTTCTCTCTCTCTGCGCTCTTTCTTTCTCTCTCTGCGCTCTTTCTTTCTCTCTCTGCGATCTTTCTTTCTTTCTCTCTCTCTGCGCTCTTTCTCTCTCTCTGCGCTCTTTCTTTCTCTCTCTGCGCTCTTTCTTTCTTTCTCTCTCTGCGCTCTTTCTTTCTCTCTGCGCACTTTCTTTCTCTCTCTCTCTGCGCTCTTTCTTTCTCTCTCTGCGCTCTTTCTTTCTCTCTCTCTCTGCGCTCTTTCTTTCTCTCTCTGCGCTCTTTCTTTCTCTCTCTGCGCTCTTTCTTTCTCTCTGCGCACTTTCTTTCTCTCTCTCTCTGCGCTCTTTCTTTCTCTCTCTGCGCTCTTTCTTTCTCTCTCTATGCTCTTTCTCTCTCTCTCTGCGCACTTTCTTTCTCTCTCTCTGCGCACTTTCTTTCTATCTCTCTGCGCTCTTTCTTTCTCTCTGCGCTCTCTCTCTCTGCGCTCTCTCTCTCTGCACTCTTTTTTTTCTCTCTGCGCTCTTTCTTTCTCTCTCTGCGCTCTTTCTTTCTTTCTCTCTATGCGCTCTTTCTTTCTCTGCGCTCTCTCTCTCTCTCTCTGCGCTCTTTCTTTCTCTCTCTGCGCTCTTTCTTTCTCTCTCTCTGTGCTCTTTCTTTCTCTCTCTGCGCTCTTTCTTTCTTTCTCTCTCTGCGCTCTTTCTTTCTCTCTCTGCGCTCTTTCTTTCTCTCTCTGCGCTCTTTCTTTCTTTCTCTCTCTGCGCTCTTTCTTTCTTTCTCTCTCTGCGCTCTTTCTTTCTCTCTCTCTGCGCTCTTTCTTTCTCTCTCTCTCTCTGCGCTCTTTCTTTCTCTCTGCGCACTTTCTTTCTCTCTCTCTGCGCTCTTTCTCTCTCTCTGCGCTCTATCTTTCTCTCTGCGCTCTTTCTTTCTCTCTCTCTGCGCTCTTTCTCTCTCTCTGCGCTCATTCTCTCTCTCTCTGCGCTCTTTCTTTCTCTCTCTGCGCTCTTTCTTTCTCTCTCTCTGCGCTCTTTCTTTCTCTCTCTGCGCTCTTTCTTTCTCTCTCTCTGCGCTCTTTCTTTCTCTCTCTCTGCGCTCTTTCTTTCTCTCTCTCTGTGCTCTTTCTTTCTCTCTCTGCGCTCTTTCTTTCTTTCTCTCTCTGCGCTCTTTCTTTCTCTCTCTGTGCTCTTTCTTTCTCTCTCTGCGCATTTTCTTTCTCTCTCTGCGCTATTTCTTTCTTTCTCTCTCTGCGCTCTTTCTTTCTCTCTCTCTGCGCTCTTTCTTTCTCTCTCTCTGCGCTCTTTCTTTCTCTCTCTCTCTGCGCTCTTTCTTTCTCTCTGCGCACTTTCTTTCTCTCTCTCTGCGCTCTTTCTTTCTCTCTGCGCTCTTTCTTTCTCTCTGCGCTCTTTCTTTCTCTCTCTCTGCGCTCTTTCTCTCTCTCTCGCTGCGCTCTTTCTCTCTCTCTGCGCTCTTTCTTTCTCTCTCTGCGCTCTTTCTTTCTCTCTCTGCGCTCTTTCTTTCTCTCTCTGCGCTCTTTCTTTCTCTCTCTGCGCTCTTTCTTTCTCTCTGCGCTCTTACTTTCTCTCTCTCTGCGCTCTTTCTCTCTCTCTGCGCTCTTTCTTTCTCTCTGCGCTCTCTCTCTCTGCACTCTCTCTCTCTCTGCGCTCTTTCTTTCTCTCTCTGCGCTCTTTCTTTCTCTCTCTCTCTGCGCTCTTTCTTTCTCTCTCTGTGCTCTTTCTTTGCGCTCTTTCTCTCTCTCTGCGCTCTTTCTTTCTCTCTCTCTGCGCTCTTTCTCTTTCTCTGTGCTCTTTCTCTCTCTCTCTCTGCGCTCTTTCTCTCTCTCTCTGCGCTCTTTCTTTCTCTCTCTGCGCTCTTTCTTTCTCTCTCTGCGCTCTTTCTTTCTCTCTCTCTCTGCGCTCTTTCTTTCTCTCTCTCTGTGCTCTTTTTTTCTCTCTCTCTGCGCTCTTTCTCTTTCTCTGCGCTCTTTCTCTCTCTCTCTCTGCGCTCTTTCTTTCTCTCTCTGCACTCTTTCTTTCTCTCTCTCTCTGCGCTCTTTCTTTCTCTCTCTCTGCGCTCTTTCTTTCTCTCTCTCTGCGCTCTTTCTCTTTCTCTGCGCTCTTTATTTCTCTCTGCGTTCTTTCTTTCTCTCTCTGCGCTCTTTCTCTCTCTCTCGCTGCGCTCTTTCTCTCTCTCTGCGCTCATTCTCTCTCTCTCTGCGCTCTTTCTTTCTCTCCCTCCGCTCTTACTTTCTCTCTCTCTGCGCTCTTTCTTTCTCTCTCTCTCTCTGAGCTCTTTCTTTCTCTCTCTGCGCTCTTTCTTTCTCTCCCTGCGCTCTTACTTTCTCTCTCTCTGCGCTCTTTCTCTCTCTGCGCTCTTTCTCTCTCTGCGCTCTTTCTTTCTCTCTCTGCGCTCTTTCTTTCTCTCTCTGCGCTCTTTCTTTCTCTCTCTGCGCTCTTTCTTTCTCTCTCTGCGCTCTTTCTTTCTCTCTCTCTGCGCTCTTTCTTTCTCTCTCTCTGCGCTCTTTCTTTCTCTCTCTGCGCTCTTTCTTTCTCTCTCTGCGCTCTTTCTTTCTCTCTCTGCGCTCTTTCTTTCTCTCTCTGCGCTCTTTCTTTCTCTCTCTCTGCGCTCTTTCTTTCTCTCTCTCTGCGCTCTTTCTCTTTCTCTGCGCTCTTTATTTCTCTCTGCGTTCTTTCTTTCTCTCTCTGCGCTCTTTCTCTCTCTCTCGCTGCGCTCTTTCTCTCTCTCTGCGCTCATTCTCTCTCTCTCTGCGCTCTTTCTTTCTCTCCCTCCGCTCTTACTTTCTCTCTCTCTGCGCTCTTTCTTTCTCTCTCTCTCTCTGAGCTCTTTCTTTCTCTCTCTGCGCTCTTTCTTTCTCTCTCTGCGATCTTTATTTCTTTCTCTCTCTCTGCTCTCTTTCTTTCTCTGCGCTCTTACTTTCTCTCTGCGCTCTTTCTTTCTCTCTCTCTGCGCTCTTTCTTTCTCTCTCTGCGCTCTTTCTTTCTCTCTCTGCGCTCTTTCTTTCTCTCTCTGCGCTCTTTCTTTCTCTGCGCTCTCTCTCTCTCTCTCTCTCTGCGCTCTTTCTTTCTCTCTGCGCTCTTTCTTTCTCTCTCTCTCTGCGCTCTTTCTTTCTCTCTCTGCGCTCTTTCTTTCTCTCTCTGCACTCTTTCTTTCTCTCTGCGCTCTTACTTTCTCTCTCTCTGCGCTCTTTCTCTCTCTCTGCGCTCTTTCTTTCTCTCTCTCTGTGCTCTTTCTCTGCGCTCTTTCTCTCTCTCTCTGCGCTCTTTCTTTCTCTCTCTCTGCGCTCTTTCTCTTTCTCTGTGCTCTTTCTCTCTCTCTCTGCGCTCTTTCTCTCTCTCTCTGCGCTCTTTCTTTCTCTCTCTGCGCTCTTTCTCTCTCTCTCTGCGCTCTTTCTTTCTCTCTCTGCACTCTTTCTTTCTCTCTCTCTCTGCGCTCTTTCTTTCTCTCTCTCTGCGCTCTTTCTTTCTCTCTCTCTGCGCTCTTTCTCTTTCTCTGCGCTCTTTCTTTCTCTCTGCGCTCTTTCTTTCTCTCTCTGCGCTCTTTCTCTCTCTCTCGCTGCGCTCTTTCTCTCTCTCTGCGCTCATTCTCTCTCTCTCTGCGCTCTTTCTTTCTCTCTCTGCGCTCTTTCTTTCTATCTCTCTTCCTGCGCTCTTTCTTTCTCTCTCTGCGCTCTTTCTTTCTCTCCCTGCGCTCTTACTTTCTCTCTCTCTGCACTCTTTCTCTTTCTCTGTGCTCTTTCTCTCTCTCTCTCTCTGCGCTCTCTCTCTCTCTGCGCTCTTTCTTTCTCTCTCTGCGCTCTTTCTTTCTCTCTCTGCGCTCTTTCTTTCTCTCTCTGCGCTCTTTCTTTCTCTCTCTCTCTGCTCTCTTTCTTTCTCTCTCTCTGCGCTCTTTCTTTCTCTCTCTGCACTCTTTCTTTCTCTCTCTCTCTGCGCTCTTTCTTTCTCTCTCTCTGCGCTCTTTCTTTCTCTCTCTCTGCGCTCTTTCTTTCTCTCCTGCGCTCTTTCTCTCTCTCTGCGCTCTTTCTTTCTCTCTCTGCGCTCTTTCTTTCTCTCTCTGCGATCTTTATTTCTTTCTCTCTCTCTGCGCTCTTTCTTTCTCTCTCTGCGCTCTTTCTTTCTCTCTGCGCACTTTCTTTCTCTCTCTCTGCGCTCTCTCTCTCTCTGCGCTCTTTCTTTCTCTCTCTGCGCTCTTTCTTTCTCTCTCTCTGCGCTCTTTCTCTCTCTGCGCTCTTTCTTTCTCTCTGCGCTCTTTCTTTCTCTCTCTGCGCTCTTTCTTTCTTTCTCTCTCTGCGCTCTTTCTTTCTCTGCGCTCTCTCTCTGCGCTCTTTCTTTCTCTCTCTGCGCTCTTTCTTTCTCTCTCTGTGCTCTTTCTTTCTCTCTCTGCGCTCTTTCTTTCTCTCTCTGCGCTCTTTCTTTCTCTCTCTGCGCTCTTTCTTTCTCTCTCTCTGCGCTCTTTCTTTCTCTCTCTCTGCGCTCTTTCTTTCTCTCTCCATGCGCTCTTTCTTTCTCTCTCTCTGCGCTCTTTCTTTCTCTCCTGCGCTCTTTCTCTCTCTCTGCGCTCTTTCTTTCTCTCTCTGCGCTCTTTCTTTCTCTCTCTGCGATCTTTCTTTCTTTCTCTCTCTCTGCGCTCTTTCTCTCTCTCTGCGCTCTTTCTTTCTCTCTCTGCGCTCTTTCTTTCTTTCTCTCTCTGCGCTCTTTCTTTCTCTGCGCTCTCTCTCTCTCTCCCTGCGCTCTTTCTTTCTCTCTCTGCGCTCTTTCTTTCTCTCTCTGCGCTCTTTCTTTCTCTCTCTGCGCTCTTTCTTTCTCTCTCTCTGCGCTCTTTCTTTCTCTCTCTCTGCGCTCTTTCTCTCTCTCTCTCTGCGCTCTTTCTTTCTCTCCTGCACTCTTTCTCTCTCTCTGCGCTCTTTCTTTCTCTCTCTGCGCTCTTTCTTTCTCTCTCTGCGATCTTTCTTTCTTTATCTCTCTCTGCGCTCTTTCTTTCTCTCTCTGCGCTCTTTCTTTCTCTCTGCGCACTTTCTTTCTCTCTCTCTGCGCTCTCTCTCTCTCTCTGCGCTCTTTCTTTCTCTCTGCGCTCTTTCTTTCTCTCTGCGCTCTCTCTCTCTCTGCGCTCTCTCTCTCTCTCTGTGCTCTTTCTTTCTCTCTCTGCGCTCTTTCTTTCTCTCTCTCTGCGCTCTTTCTCTCTCTCTGCGCTCTTTCTCTCTCTCTGCGCTCTTTCTCTCTCTCTGCGCTCTTTCTTTCTCTCTCTGCGCTCTTTCTTTCTTTCTCTCTCTGCGCTCTTTCTTTCTCTGCGCTCTCTCTCTCTGCGCTCTTTCTTTCTCTCTCTGCGCTCTTTCTTTCTCTCTCTGCGCTCTTTCTCTCTCTCTCTGCGCTCTTTCTTTCTCTCTCTGCGCTCTTTCTTTCTCTCTCTGCGCTCTTTCTTTCTCTCTGCGCACTTTCTTTCTCTCTCTGCGCTCTTTCTTTCTCTCTCTATGCTCTTTCTCTCTCTCTCTGCGCACTTTCTTTCTCTCTCTCTGCGCACTTTCTCTCTATCTCTCTGCGCTCTTTCTTTCTCTCTGCGCTCTCTCTCTCTGCGCTCTCTCTCTCTGCGCTCTCTCTCTCTGCACTCTTTTTTTTCTCTGCGCTTTTTCTTTCTCTCTCTGCGCTCTTTCTTTCTCTCTCTGCGCTCTTTCTTTCTTTCTTTCTCTCTTTGCGCTCTTTCTTTCTCTGCGCTCTTTCTTTCTCTCTCTCTGTGCTCTTTCTTTCTCTCTCTGCGCTCTTTCTTTCTTTCTCTCTCTGCGCTCTTTCTTTCTCTCTCTGCGCTCTTTCTTTCTCTCTCTGCGCTCTTTCTTTCTTTCTCTCTCTGCGCTCTTTCTTTCTCTCTCTGCGCTCTTTCTTTCTCTCTCTGCGCTATTTCTTTCTCTCTCTGCGCTCTTTCTTTCTCTCTCTGCGCTCTTACTTTCTCTCTCTCTGCGCTTTTTCATTCTCTCTCTCTGCGCTCTTTCTTTCTCTCTCTCTCTCTCTCTGCGCTCTTTCTTTCTCTCTGCGCACTTTCTTTCTCTCTCTCTGCGCTCTTTCTCTCTCTCTGCGCTCTTTCTTTTTCTCTGCGCTCTTTCTTTCTCTCTCTCTGCGCTCTTTCTTTCTCTCTCGCTGCGCTCTTTCTCTCTCTCTGCGCTCATTCTCTCTCTCTCTGCGCTCTTTCTTTCTCTCTCTGCGCTCTTTCTTTCTTTCTCTCTCTGCGCTCTTTCTTTCTCTCTCTCTGCGCTCTTTCTTTCTCTCTCTCTGCGCTCTTTCTTTCTCTCTCTCTCTCTGCGCTCTTTCTTTCTCTCTGCGCACTTTCTTTCTCTCTCTCTGCACTCTTTCTCTCTCTCTGCGCTCTTTCTTTCTCTCTGCGCTCTTTCTTTCTCTCTCTCTGCGCTCTTTCTCTCTCTCTCGCTGCGCTCTTTCTCTCTCTCTGCGCTCATTCTCTCTCTCTCTGCGCTCTTTCTTTCTCTCTCTGCGCTCTTTCTTTCTCTCTCTCTGCGCTCTTTCTTTCTCTCTCTGCGCTCTTTCTTTCTCTCTCTCTGCGCTCTTTCTTTCTCTCTCTCTGCGCTCTTTCTTTCTCTCTCTCTGCGCTCTTTCTTTCTCTCTCTCTGCGCTCTTTCTCTCTCTCGCTGCGCTCTTTCTCTCTCTCTGTGCTCATTCTCTCTCTCTCTGCGCTATTTCTTTCTCTCTCTGCGCTCTTTCTTTCTCTCTCTGCGCTCTTTCTTTCTCTCTCTCTGCGCTCTTTCTTTCTCTCTGCGCTCTTTCTTTCTCTCTGCGCTCTCTCTCTCTGTGCTCTCTCTCTCTCTGCGCTCTTTCTTTCTCTCTCTGCGCTCTTTCTTTCTCTCTCTCTGCGCTCTTTCTCTCTCTCTGTGCTCTTTCTCTCTCTCTGCGCTCTTTCTTTCTCTCTCTGCGCTCTTTCTTTCTCTCTCTGCGCTCTTTCTTTCTTTCACTCTCTGCGCTCTTTCTTTCTCTGCGCTCTCTCTCTTTCTCTCTCTGCGCTCTTTCTTTCTTTCTCTCTCTGCGCTCTTTCTTTCTCTCTCTGCGCTCTTTCTTTCTCTTCGCTCTCTCTCTCTCTCTCTCTGCGCTCTTTCTTTCTCTCTCTGCGCTCTTTCGTTCTCTCTCTCTGCGCTCTTTCTTTCTCTCTCTCTGTGCTCTTTCTTTCTCTCTCTCTGTGCTCTTTCTTTCTCTCTCTGCGCTCTTTCTTTCTCTCTCTGCGCTCTTTCTTTCTCTCTCTGCGCTCTTTCTTTCTCTCTCTGCGCTCTCTCTTTCTCTCTCTGCGCTCTTTCTTTCTTTCTCTCTCTGCGCTCTTTCTATCACTCTCTGTGCTCTTTCTCTTTCTCTGCGCTCTTTCTCTCTCTCTCTGCGCTCTTTCTTTCTCTCTCTGCACTCTTTCTTTCTCTCTCTCTCTGCGCTCTTTCTTTCTCTCTCTCTGCGCTCTTTCTTTCTCTCTCTCTGCGCTCTTTCTTTCTCTCCTGCGCTCTTTCTCTCTCTCTGCGCTCTTTCTTTCTCTCTCTGCGCTCTTTCTTTCTCTCTCTGCGATCTTTATTTCTTTCTCTCTCTCTGCGCTCTTTCTTTCTCTCTCTGCGCTCTTTCTTTCTCTCTGCGCACTTTCTTTCTCTCTCTCTGCGCTCTCTCTCTCTCTGCGCTCTTTCTTTCTCTCTCTGCGCTCTTTCTTTCTCTCTCTCTGCGCTCTTTCTCTCTCTCTGCGCTCTTTCTTTCTCTCTGCGCTCTTTCTTTCTCTCTCTGCGCTCTTTCTTTCTTTCTCTCTCTGCGCTCTTTCTTTCTCTGCGCTCTCTCTCTCTCTGCGCTCTTTCTTTCTCTCTGCGCTCTTTCTTTCTCTCTCTGTGCTCTTTCTTTCTCTCTCTGCGCTCTTTCTTTCTCTCTCTGCGCTCTTTCTTTCTCTCTCTGCGCTCTTTCTTTCTCTCTCTCTGCGCTCTTTCTTTCTCTCTCTCTGCGCTCTTTCTTTCTCTCTCTCTGCGCTCTTTCTTTCTCTCTCTCTGCGCTCTTTCTTTCTCTCCTGCGCTCTTTCTCTCTCTCTGCGCTCTTTCTTTCTCTCTCTGCGCTCTTTCTTTCTCTCTCTGCGATCTTTCTTTCTTTCTCTCTCTCTGCGCTCTTTCTCTCTCTCTGCGCTCTTTCTTTCTCTCTCTGCGCTCTTTCTTTCTTTCTCTCTCTGCGCTCTTTCTTTCTCTGCGCTCTCTCTCTCTCTCCCTGCGCTCTTTCTTTCTCTCTCTGCGCTCTTTCTTTCTCTCTCTGCGCTCTTTCTTTCTCTCTCTGCGCTCTTTCTTTCTCTCTCTCTGCGCTCTTTCTTTCTTTCTCTCTCTGCGCTCTTTCTTTCTCTCTCTGCGCTCTTTCTTTCTCTCTCTGCGCTCTTTCTTTCTTTCTCTCTCTGCGCTCTTTCTTTCTCTCTCTGCGCTCTTTCTTTCTCTCTCTGCGCTCTTTCTTTCTCTCTCTGCGCTCTTTCTTTCTCTCTCTGCGCTCTTTCTTTCTCTCTCTGCGCTCTTACTTTCTCTCTCTCTGCGCTCTTTCATTCTCTCTCTCTGCGCTCTTTCTTTCTCTCTCTCTCTCTCTCTGCGCTCTTTCTTTCTCTCTCTCTGCGCTCTTTCTCTCTCTCTGCGCTCTTTCTTTTTCTCTGCGCTCTTTCTTTCTCTCTCTCTGCGCTCTTTCTCTCTCTCTTTCGCTGCGCTCTTTCTCTCTCTCTGCGCTCATTCTCTATCTCTCTGCGCTCTTTCTTTCTCTCTCTCTGCGCTCTTTCTTTCTCTCTCACTGCGCTCTTTCTCTCTCTCTGCGCTCATTCTCTCTCTCTCTGCGCTCTTTCTTTCTCTCTCTGCGCTCTTTCTTTCTTTCTCTCTCTGCGCTCTTTCTTTCTCTCTCTCTGCTCTCTTTCTTTCTCTCTCTCTGCGCTCTTTCTTTCTCTCTCTCTCTCTGCTCTCTTTCTTTCTCTCTGCGCACTTTCTTTCTCTCTCTCTGCGCTCTTTCTCTCTCTCTGCACTCTTTCTTTCTCTCTCTGTGCTCTTTCTTTCTCTCTCTGCGCTCTTTCTTTCTCTCTCTGCGCTCTTTCTTTCTCTCTCTGCGCTCTTTCTTTCTCTCTCTCTGCGCTCTTTCTTTCTCTCTCTCTGCGCTCTTTCTTTCTCTCTCTCTGCGCTCTTTCTTTCTCTCTCTCTGCGCTCTTTCTTTCTCTCCTGCGCTCTTTCTCTCTCTCTGCGCTCTTTCTTTCTCTCTCTGCGCTCTTTCTTTCTCTCTCTGCGATCTTTCTTTCTTTCTCTCTCTCTGCGCTCTTTCTCTCTCTCTGCGCTCTTTCTTTCTCTCTCTGCGCTCTTTCTTTCTTTCTCTCTCTGCGCTCTTTCTTTCTCTGCGCTCTCTCTCTCTCCCTGCGCTCTTTCTTTCTCTCTCTGCGCTCTTTCTTTCTCTCTCTGCGCTCTTTCTTTCTCTCTCTGCGCTCTTTCTTTCTCTCTCTCTGCGCTCTTTCTTTCTCTCTCTCTGCGCTCTTTCTCTCTCTCTCTGCGCTCTTTCTTTCTCTCCTGCGCTCTTTCTCTCTCTCTGCGCTCTTTCTTTCTCTCTCTGCGCTCTTTCTTTCTCTCTCTGCGATCTTTCTTTCTTTATCTCTCTCTCTGCGCTCTTTCTTTCTCTCTCTGCGCTCTTTCTTTCTCTCTGCGCACTTTCTTTCTCTCTCTCTGCGCTCTCTCTCTCTCTGCACTCTTTCTTTCTCTCTGCGCTCTTTCTTTCTCTCTGCACTCTCTCTCTCTGCGCTCTCTCTCTCTCTCTGTGCTCTTTCTTTCTCTCTCTGCGCTCTTTCTTTCTCTCTCTCTGCGCTCTTTCTCTCTCTCTGCGCTCTTTCTCTCTCTCTGCGCTCTTTCTTTCTCTCTCTGCGCTCTTTCTTTCTTTCTCTCTCTGCGCTCTTTCTTTCTCTGCGCTCTCTCTCTCTCTCTGCGCTCTTTCTTTCTCTCTCTGCGCTCTTTCTTTCTCTCTCTGCGCTCTTTCTTTCTCTCTCTCTCTGCACTCTTTCTTTCTCTCTCTGCGCTCTTTCTTTCTCTCTCTGCGCTCTTTCTTTCTCTCTGCGCACTTTCTTTCTCTCTCTCTCTGCACTCTTTCTTTCTCTCTCTGCGCTCTTTCTTTCTCTCTCTATCCTCTTTCTCTCTCTCTCTGCGCACTTTCTTTCTCTCTCTCTGCGCACTTTCTCTCTATCTCTCTGCGCTCTTTCTTTCTCTCTGCACTCTCTCTCTCTGCGCTCTCTCTCTCTGCGCTCTCTCTCTCTGCGCTCTCTCTCTCTGCACTCTTTTTTTTCTCTCTGCGCTTTTTCTTTCTCTCTCTGCGCTCTTTCTTTCTCTCTCTGCGCTCTTTCTTTCTTTCTCTCTATGCGCTCTTTCTTTCTCTGCGCTCTTTCTTTCTCTCTCTCTGTGCTCTTTCTTTCTCTCTCTGCGCTCTTTCTTTCTTTCTCTCTCTGCGCTCTTTCTTTCTCTCTCTGCGCTCTTTCTTTCTCTCTCTGCGCTCTTTCTTTCTTTCTCTCTCTGCGCTCTTTCTTTCTCTCTCTGCGCTCTTTCTTTCTCTCTCTGCGCTCTTTCTTTCTCTCTCTGCGCTCTTTCTTTCTCTCTCTGCGCTCTTACTTTCTCTCTCTCTGCGCTCTTTCATTCTCTCTCTCTGCGCTCTTTCTTTCTCTCTCTCTCTCTCTCTGCGCTCTTTCTTTCTCTCTCTCTGCGCTCTTTCTCTCTCTCTGCGCTCTTTCTTTTTCTCTGCGCTCTTTCTTTCTCTCTCTCTGCGCTCTTTCTCTCTCTCTCGCTGCGCTCTTTCTCTCTCTCTGCGCTCATTCTCTATCTCTCTGCGCTCTTTCTTTCTCTCTGCGCTCTTTCTTTCTCTCTCGCTGCGCTCTTTCTCTCTCTCTGCGCTCATTCTCTCTCTCTCTGCGCTCTTTCTTTCTCTCTCTGCGCTCTTTCTTTCTTTCTCTCTCTGCGCTCTTTCTTTCTCTCTCTCTGCTCTCTTTCTTTCTCTCTCTCTGCGCTCTTTCTTTCTCTCTCTCTCTCTGCGCTCTTTCTTTCTCTCTGCGCACTTTCTTTCTCTCTCTCTGCGCTCTTTCTCTCTCTCTGCACTCTTTCTTTCTCTCTGCGCTCTTTCTTTCTCTCTCTCTGCGCTCTTTCTCTCTCTCTCGCTGCGCTCTTTCTCTCTCTCTGCGCTCATTCTCTCTCTCTCTGCGCTCTTTCTTTCTCTCTCTGCGCTCTTTCTTTCTCTCTCTCTGCGCTCTTTCTTTCTCTCTCTGCGCTCTTTCTTTCTCTCTCCCTGCGCTCTTTCTTTCTCTCTCTCTGCGCTCTTTCTTTCTCTCTCTCTGCGCTCTTTCTTTCTCTCTCTCTGCGCTCTTTCTCTCTCTCGCTGCGCTCTTTCTCTCTCTCTGTGCTCATTCTCTCTCTCTCTGCGCTATTTCTTTCTCTCTCTGCGCTCTTTCTTTCTCTCTCTCTGCGCTCTTTCTTTCTCTCTGCGCTCTTTCTTTCTCTCTGCGCTCTCTCTCTCTGTGCTCTCTCTCTCTCTGCGCTCTTTCTTTCTCCCTCTGCGCTCTTTCTTTCTCTCTCTCTGCGCTCTTTCTCTCTCTCTGCGCTCTTTCTCTCTCTCTGCGCTCTTTCTTTCTCTCTCTGCGCTCTTTCTTTCTCTCTCTGCGCTCTTTCTTTCTTTCTCTCTCTGCGCTCTTTCTTTCTCTGCGCTCTCTCTCTTTCTCTCTCTGCGCTCTTTCTTTCTTTCTCTCTCTGCGCTCTTTCTTTCTCTCTCTGCGCTCTTTCTTTCTCTTCGCTCTCTCTCTCTCTCTCTCTGCGCTCTTTCTTTCTCTCTCTGCGCTCTTTCGTTCTCTCTCTCTGCGCTCTTTCTTTCTCTCTCTCTGTGCTCTTTCTTTCTCTCTCTCTGTGCTTTTTCTTTCTCTCTCTGCGCTCTTTCTTTCTTTCTCTCTCTGCGCTCTTTCTTTCTCTCTCTGCGCTCTTTCTTTCTCTCTCTGCGCTCTTTCTTTCTCTCTCTGCGCTCTCTCTTTCTCTCTCTGCGCTCTTTCTTTCTCTCTCTGCGCTCTCTCTTTCTCTCTCTGCGCTCTTTCTTTCTTTCTTTCTCTCTCTGCGCTCTTTCTTTCTCTCTCTGCGCTCTTTCTTTCTCTTCGCTCTCTCTCTCTCTCTCTCTGCGCTCTTTCTTTCTCTCTCTGCGCTCTTTCGTTCTCTATCTCTGCACTCTTTCTTTCTCTCTCTCTGTGCTCTTTCTTTCTCTCTCTCTGTGCTCTTTCTTTCTCTCTCTGCGCTCTTTCTTTCTTTCTCTCTCTGCAATCTTTATTTCTTTCACTCTCTCTGCGCTCTTTATTTCTCTGCGCTCTTACTTTCTCTCTGCGCTCTTTCTTTCTCTCTCTCTGCGCTCTTTCTTTCTCTCTCTGCGCTCTTTCTTTCTTTCTCTCTGCGCTCTTTCTTTCTCTCTCTGCGCTCTTTCTTTCTCTGCGCTCTCTCTCTCTCTCTCTCTCCGCTCTTTCTTTCTCTCTGCGCTCTTTCTTTCTCTCTCTCTCTGCGCTCTTTCTTTCTCTCTCTGCGCTCTTTCTTTCTCTCTCTGCACTCTTTCTTTCTCTCTGTGCTCTTACTTTCTCTCTCTCTGCGCTCTTTCTCTCTCTCTGCACTCTTTCTTTCTCTCTGCGCTCTCTCTCTCTGCACTCTCTCTCTCTCTGCGCTCTTTCTTTCTCTCTCTGCGCTCTTTCTTTCTCTCTCTGCGCTCTTTCTTTCTCTCTCTCTGCGCTCTTTCTTTCTCTCTCTCTGTGCTCTTTCTCTGCGCTCTTTCTCTCTCTCTCTGCGCTCTTTCTTTCTCTCTCTCTGCGCTCTTTCTCTTTCTCTGTGCTCTTTCTCTCTCTCTCTGCGCTCTTTCTCTCTCTCTCTGCGCTCTTTCTTTCTCTCTCTGCGCTCTTTCTCTCTCTCTCTGCGCTCTTTCTTTCTCTCTCTGCACTCTTTCTTTCTCTCTCTCTGCGCTCTTTCTTTCTCTCTCTCTGCGCTCTTTCTTTCTCTCTCTCTGCGCTCTTTCTCTTTCTCTGCGCTCTTTCTTTCTCTCTGCGCTCTTTCTTTCTCTCTGTGCTCTTTCTTTCTCTCTCTGCGCTCTTTCTCTCTCTCTCGCTGCGCTTTTTCTCTCTCTCTGCGCTCATTCTCTCTCTCTCTGCGCTCTTTCTTTCTCTCTCTGCGCTCTTTCTTTCTCTCTCTCTTCCTGCGCTCTTTCTCTCTCTGCGCTCTTTCTTTCTCTCCCTGCGCTCTTACTTTCTCTCTCTCTGCACTCTTTCTCTTTCTCTGTGCTCTTTCTCTCTCTCTCTGCGCTCTTTCTCTCTCTCTGCGCTCTTTCTTTCTCTCTCTGCTCTCTTTCTTTCTCTCTCTGCGCTCTTTCTTTCTCTCTCTGCGCTCTTTCTTTCTCTCTCTCTCTGCGCTCTTTCTTTCTCTCTCTCTGCGCTCTTTTTTTCTCTCTCTCTGCGCTCTTTTTTTCTCTCTCTCTGCGCTCTTTCTCTTTCTCTGCGCTCTTTCTCTCTCTCTCTGCGCTCTTTCTTTCTCTCTCTGCACTCTTTCTTTCTCTCTCTCTCTGCGCTCTTTCTTTCTCTCTCTCTGCGCTCTTTCTTTCTCTCTCTCTGCGCTCTTTCTCTTTCTCTGCGCTCTTTCTTTCTCTCTGCGCTCTTTCTTTCTCTCTCTGCGCTCTTTCTCTCTCTCTCACTGCGCTCTTTCTCTCTCTCTGCGCTCATTCTCTCTCTCTCTGCGCTCTTTCTTTCTCTCTCTGCGCTCTTTCTTTCTCTCCCTGCGCTCTTACTTTCTCTCTCTCTGCGCTCTTTCTTTCTCTCTCTCTGCGCTCTTTCTTTCTTTCTCTCTCTGCGCTCTTTCTTTCTCTCTCTGCGCTCTTTCTTTCTCTCTCTGCGCTCTTTCTTTCTTTCTCTCTCTGCGCTCTTTCTTTCTCTCTCTGCGCTCTTTCTTTCTCTCTCTGCGCTCTTTCTTTCTCTCTCTGCGCTCTTTCTTTCTCTCTCTGCGCTCTTTCTTTCTCTCTCTGCGCTCTTACTTTCTCTCTCTCTGCGCTCTTTCATTCTCTCTCTCTGCGCTCTTTCTTTCTCTCTCTCTCTCTCTCTGCGCTCTTTCTTTCTCTCTCTCTGCGCTCTTTCTCTCTCTCTGCGCTCTTTCTTTTTCTCTGCGCTCTTTCTTTCTCTCTCTCTGCGCTCTTTCTCTCTCTCTCGCTGCGCTCTTTCTCTCTCTCTGCGCTCATTCTCTATCTCTCTGCGCTCTTTCTTTCTCTCTGCGCTCTTTCTTTCTCTCTCGCTGCGCTCTTTCTCTCTCTCTGCGCTCATTCTCTCTCTCTCTGCGCTCTTTCTTTCTCTCTCTGCGCTCTTTCTTTCTTTCTCTCTCTGCGCTCTTTCTTTCTCTCTCTCTGCTCTCTTTCTTTCTCTCTCTCTGCGCTCTTTCTTTCTCTCTCTCTCTCTGCGCTCTTTCCTTCTCTCTGCGCACTTTCTTTCTCTCTCTCTGCGCTCTTTCTCTCTCTCTGCACTCTTTCTTTCTCTCTGCGCTCTTTCTTTCTCTCTCTCTGCGCTCTTTCTCGCTCTCTCGCTGCGCTCTTTCTCTCTCTCTGCGCTCATTCTCTCTCTCTCTGCGCTCTTTCTTTCTCTCTCTGCGCTCTTTCTTTCTCTCTCTCTGCGCTCTTTCTTTCTCTCTCTGCGCTCTTTCTTTCTCTCTCCCTGCGCTCTTTCTTTCTCTCTCTCTGCGCTCTTTCTTTCTCTCTCTCTGCGCTCTTTCTTTCTCTCTCTCTGCGCTCTTTCTCTCTCTCGCTGCGCTCTTTCTCTCTCTCTGTGCTCATTCTCTCTCTCTCTGCGCTATTTCTTTCTCTCTCTGCGCTCTTTCTTTCTCTCTCTGCGCTCTTTCTTTCTCTCTCTCTGCACTCTTTCTTTCTCTCTGCGCTCTTTCTTTCTCTCTGCGCTCTCTCTCTCTGTGCTCTCTCTCTCTCTGCGCTCTTTCTTTCTCCCTCTGCGCTCTTTCTTTCTCTCTCTCTGCGCTCTTTCTCTCTCTCTGCGCTCTTTCTCTCTCTCTGCGCTCTTTCTTTCTCTCTCTGCGCTCTTTCTTTCTCTCTCTGCGCTCTTTCTTTCTTTCTCTCTCTGCGCTCTTTCTTTCTCTGCGCTCTCTCTCTTTCTCTCTCTGCGCTCTTTCTTTCTTTCTCTCTCTGCGCTCTTTCTTTCTCTCTCTGCGCTCTTTCTTTCTCTTCGCTCTCTCTCTCTCTCTCTCTGCGCTCTTTCTTTCTCTCTCTGCGCTCTTTCGTTCTCTCTCTCTGCGCTCTTTCTTTCTCTCTCTCTGTGCTCTTTCTTTCTCTCTCTCTGTGCTTTTTCTTTCTCTCTCTGCGCTCTTTCTTTCTTTCTCTCTCTGCGCTCTTTCTTTCTCTCTCTGCGCTCTTTCTTTCTCTCTCTGCGCTCTTTCTTTCTCTCTCTGCGCTCTCTCTTTCTCTCTCTGCGCTCTTTCTTTCTCTCTCTGCGCTCTCTCTTTCTCTCTCTGCGCTCTTTCTTTCTTTCTTTCTCTCTCTGCGCTCTTTCTTTCTCTCTCTGCGCTCTTTCTTTCTCTTCGCTCTCTCTCTCTCTCTCTCTGCGCTCTTTCTTTCTCTCTCTGCGCTCTTTCGTTCTCTATCTCTGCACTCTTTCTTTCTCTCTCTCTGTGCTCTTTCTTTCTCTCTCTCTGTGCTCTTTCTTTCTCTCTCTGCGCTCTTTCTTTCTTTCTCTCTCTGCGATCTTTATTTCTTTCACTCTCTCTGCGCTCTTTATTTCTCTGCGCTCTTACTTTCTCTCTGCGCTCTTTCTTTCTCTCTCTCTGCGCTCTTTCTTTCTCTCTCTGCGCTCTTTCTTTCTTTCTCTCTGTGCTCTTTCTTTCTCTCTCTGCGCTCTTTCTTTCTCTGCGCTCTCTCTCTCTCTCTCTCTCTGCGCTCTTTCTTTCTCTCTGCGCTCTTTCTTTCTCTCTCTCTCTGCGCTCTTTCTTTCTCTCTCTGCGCTCTTTCTTTCTCTCTCTGCACTCTTTCTTTCTCTCTGCGCTCTTACTTTCTCTCTCTCTGCGCTCTTTCTCTCTCTCTGCGCTCTTTCTTTCTCTCTGCGCTCTCTCTCTCTGCACTCTCTCTCTCTCTGCGCTCTTTCTTTCTCTCTCTGCGCTCTTTCTTTCTCTCTCTCTGCGCTCTTTCTTTCTCTCTCTCTGTGCTCTTTCTCTGCACTCTTTCTCTCTCTCTCTGCGCTCTTTCTTTCTCTCTCTCTGCGCTCTTTCTCTTTCTCTGTGCTCTTTCTCTCTCTCTCTGCGCTCTTTCTCTCTCTCTCTGCGCTCTTTCTTTCTCTCTCTGCGCTCTTTCTCTCTCTCTCTGCGCTCTTTCTTTCTCTCTCTGCACTCTTTCTTTCTCTCTCTCTGCGCTCTTTCTTTCTCTCTCTCTGCGCTCTTTCTTTCTCTCTCTCTGCGCTCTTTCTTTCTCTCTCTCTGCGCTCTTTCTTTCTCTCTGCGCTCTTTCTTTCTCTCTGCGCTCTTTCTTTCTCTCTCTGCGCTCTTTCTCTCTCTCTCGCTGTGCTTTTTCTCTCTCTCTGCGCTCATTCTCTCTCTCTCTGCGCTCTTTCTTTCTCTCTCTGCGCTCTTTCTTTCTCTCTCTCTTCCTGCGCTCTTTCTCTCTCTGCGCTCTTTCTTTCTCTCCCTGCGCTCTTACTTTCTCTCTCTCTGCACTCTTTCTCTTTCTCTGTGCTCTTTCTCTCTCTCTCTGCGCTCTTTCTCTCTCTCTGCGCTCTTTCTTTCTCTCTCTGCGCTCTTTCTTTCTCTCTCTGCGCTCTTTCTTTCTCTCTCTGCGCTCTTTCTTTCTCTCTCTCTCTGCGCTCTTTCTTTCTCTCTCTCTGTGCTCTTTTTTTCTCTCTCTCTGCGCTCTTTTTTTCTCTCTCTCTGCGCTCTTTCTCTTTCTCTGCGCTCTTTCTCTCTCTCTCTGCGCTCTTTCTTTCTCTCTCTGCACTCTTTCTTTCTCTCTCACTGCGCTCTTTCTCTCTCTCTGCGCTCATTCTCTCTCTCTCTGCGCTCTTTCTTTCTCTCTCTGCGCTCTTTCTTTCTCTCCCTGCGCTCTTACTTTCTCTCTCTCTGCACTCTTTCTCTTTCTCTGTGCTCTTTCTCTCTCTCTCTGCGCTCTTTCTCTCTCTCTGCGCTCTTTCTTTCTCTCTCTGCGCTCTTTCTTTCTCTCTCTGCGCTCTTTCTTTCTCTCTCTGCGCTCTTTCTTTCTCTCTCTCTCTGCGCTCTTTCTTTCTCTCTCTCTGTGCTCTTTTTTTCTCTTTCTCTGCGCTCTTTCTCTCTCTCTCTGCGCTCTTTCTCTTTCTCTGCGCTCTTTCTTTCTCTCTGCGCTCTTTCTTTCTCTCTCTGCGCTCTTTCTCTCTCTCTCACTGCGCTCTTTCTCTCTCTCTGCGCTCATTCTCTCTCTCTCTGCGCTCTTTCTTTCTCTCTCTGCGCTCTTTCTTTCTCTCCCTGCGCTCTTACTTTCTCTCTCTCTGCGCTCTTTCTTTCTCTCTCTCTGCGCTCTTTCTTTCTCTCTCTCTTCCTGCGCTCTTTCTTTCTCTCTCTGCGCTCTTTCTTTCTCTCCCTGCGCTCTTACTTTCTCTCTCTCTGCGCTCATTCTCTCTCTGCGCTCTTTCTTTCTCTCTGCGCTCTCTCTCTCTGCGCTCTTTCTCTCTCTGCGCTCTTTCTTTCTCTCTCTGCGCTCTTTCTTTCTCTCTCTGCGCTCTTTCTTTCTCTCTCTGCGCTCTTTCTTTCTCTCTCTCTGCGCTCATTCTCTCTCTCTCTGCGCTCTTTCTTTCTCTCTCTGCGCTCTTTCTTTCTCTCTCTCTTCCTGCGCTCTTTCTCTCTCTGCGCTCTTTCTTTCTCTCCCTGCGCTCTTACTTTCTCTCTCTCTGCACTCTTTCTCTTTCTCTGTGCTCTTTCTCTCTCTCTCTGCGCTCTTTCTCTCTCTCTGCGCTCTTTCTTTCTCTCTCTGCGCTCTTTCTTTCTCTCTCTGCGCTCTTTCTTTCTCTCTCTGCGCTCTTTCTTTCTCTCTCTCTCTGCGCTCTTTCTTTCTCTCTCTCTGCGCTCTTTTTTTCTCTCTCTCTGCGCTCTTTTTTTCTCTCTCTCTGCGCTCATTCTCTCTCTCTCTGCGCTCTTTCTTTCTCTCTCTGCGCTCTTTCTTTCTCTCCCTGCGCTCTTACTTTCTCTCTCTCTGCGCTCTTTCTTTCTCTCTCTCTGCGCTCTTTCTTTCTCTCTCTCTTCCTGCGCTCTTTCTTTCTCTCTCTGCGCTCTTTCTTTCTCTCCCTGCGCTCTTACTTTCTCTCTCTCTGCGCTCATTCTCTCTCTGCGCTCTTTCTTTCTCTCTGCGCTCTCTCTCTCTGCGCTCTTTCTCTCTCTGCGCTCTTTCTTTCTCTCTCTGCGCTCTTTCTTTCTCTCTCTGCGCTCTTTCTTTCTCTCTCTGCGCTCTTTCTTTCTCTCTCTCTGCGCTCATTCTCTCTCTCTCTGCGCTCTTTCTTTCTCTCTCTGCGCTCTTTCTTTCTCTCTCTCTTCCTGCGCTCTTTCTCTCTCTGCGCTCTTTCTTTCTCTCCCTGCGCTCTTACTTTCTCTCTCTCTGCACTCTTTCTCTTTCTCTGTGCTCTTTCTCTCTCTCTCTGCGCTCTTTCTCTCTCTCTGCGCTCTTTCTTTCTCTCTCTGCGCTCTTTCTTTCTCTCTCTGCGCTCTTTCTTTCTCTCTCTGCGCTCTTTCTTTCTCTCTCTCTCTGCGCTCTTTCTTTCTCTCTCTCTGCGCTCTTTTTTTCTCTCTCTCTGCGCTCTTTTTTTCTCTCTCTCTGCGCTCTTTCTCTTTCTCTGCGCTCTTTCTCTCTCTCTCTGCGCTCTTTCTTTCTCTCTCTGCACTCTTTCTTTCTCTCTCTCTCTGCGCTCTTTCTTTCTCTCTCTCTGCGCTCTTTCTTTCTCTCTCTCTGCGCTCTTTCTCTTTCTCTGCGCTCTTTCTTTCTCTCTGCGCTCTTTCTTTCTCTCTCTGCGCTCTTTCTCTCTCTCTCACTGCGCTCTTTCTCTCTCTCTGCGCTCATTCTCTCTCTCTCTGCGCTCTTTCTTTCTCTCTCTGCGCTCTTTCTTTCTCTCCCTGCGCTCTTACTTTCTCTCTCTCTGCGCTCTTTCTTTCTCTCTCTCTGCGCTCTTTCTTTCTCTCTCTCTTCCTGCGCTCTTTCTTTCTCTCTCTGCGCTCTTTCTTTCTCTCCCTGCGCTCTTACTTTCTCTCTCTCTGCGCTCATTCTCTCTCTCTGCGCTCTTTCTTTCTCTCTGCGCTCTCTCTCTCTGCGCTCTTTCTCTCTCTGCGCTCTTTCTTTCTCTCTCTGCGCTCTTTCTTTCTCTCTCTGCGCTCTTTCTTTCTCTCTCTGCGCTCTTTCTTTCTCTCTCTGCGCTCTTTCTTTCTCTCTCTCTGCGCTCTTTCTTTCTCTCTCTCTCTGCGCTCTTTCTTTCTCTCTCTCTGCGCTCTTTCTTTCTCTCTCTCTGCGCTCTTTCTTTCTCTCCTGCGCTCTTTCTCTCTCTCTGCGCTCTTTCTTTCTCTCTCTGCGCTCTTTCTTTCTCTCTCTGCGATCTTTATTTCTTTCTCTCTCTCTGCGCTCTTTCTTTCTCTCTCTCTGCGCTCTTTCTTTCTCTCCTGCGCTTTTTCTCTCTCTCTGCGCTCTTTCTTTCTCTCTCTGCGCTCTTTCTTTCTCTCTCTGCGATCTTTATTTCTTTCTCTCTCTCTGCGCTCTTTCTTTCTCTCTCTGCGCTCTTTCTTTCTCTCTGCGCACTTTCTTTCTCTCTCTCTGCGCTCTCTCTCTCTCTGCGCTCTTTCTTTCTCTCTCTGCGCTCTTTCTTTCTCTCTCTCTGCGCTCTTTCTCTCTCTCTGCGCTCTTTCTTTCTCTCTGCGCTCTTTCTTTCTCTCTCTGCGCTCTTTCTTTCTCTCTGCGCACTTTCTTTCTCTCTCTCTGCGCTCTCTCTCTCTCTGTGCTCTTTCTTTCTCTCTCTGCGCTCTTTCTTTCTCTCTCTCTGCGCTCTTTCTCTCTCTCTGCGCTCTTTCTTTCTCTCTGCGCTCTTTCTTTCTCTCTCTGCGCTCTTTCTTTCTCTCTCTGCGCTCTTTCTTTCTCTCTCTGCGCTCTTTCTTTCTCTCTCTGCGCTCTTTCTTTCTCTCTCTCTGCGCTCTTTCTTTCTCTCTCTCTGCGCTCTTTCTTTCTCTCTCTCTGCGCTCTTTCTTTCTCTCCTGCGCTCTTTCTCTCTCTCTGCGCTCTTTCTTTCTCTCTGCGCTCTTTCTTTCTCTCTCTGCGATCTTTCTTTCTTTCTCTCTCTCTGCGCTCTTTCTCTCTCTCTGCGCTCTTTCTTTCTCTCTCTGCGCTCTTTCTTTCTTTCTCTCTCTGCGCTCTTTCTTTCTCTGCGCTCTCTCTCTCTCTCCCTGCGCTCTTTCTTTCTCTATCTGCGCTCTTTCTTTCTCTCTCTGCGCTCTTTCTTTCTCTCTCTGCGCTCTTTCTTTCTCTCTTTCTGCGCTCTTTCTTTCTCTCTCTCTGCGCTCTTTCTTTCTCTCTCTCTGCGCTCTTTCTCTCTCTCTCTCTGCGCTCTTTCTTTCTCTCCTGCGCTCTTTCTCTCTCTCTGCTCTCTTTCTTTCTCTCTCTGCGCTCTTTCTTTCTCTCTCTGCGATCTTTCTTTCTTTATCTCTCTCTGCGCTCTTTCTTTCTCTCTCTGCGCTCTTTCTTTCTCTCTGCGCACTTTCTTTCTCTCTCTCTGCGCTCTCTCTCTCTCTGCGCTCTTTCTTTCTCTCTGCGCTCTTTCTTTCTCTCTGCGCTCTCTCTCTCTGCGCTCTCTCTCTCTCTCTGTGCTCTTTCTTTCTCTCTCTGCGCTCTTTCTTTCTCTCTCTCTGTGCTCTTTCTCTCTCTCTGCGCTCTTTCTCTCTCTCTGCGCTCTTTCTTTCTCTCTCTGCGCTCTTTCTTTCTTTCTCTCTCTGCGCTCTTTCTTTCTCTGCGCTCTCTCTCTCTCTCTGCGCTCTTTCTTTCTCTCTCTGCGCTCTTTCTTTCTCTCTCTGCGCTCTTTCTTTCTCTCTCTCTCTGCGCTCTTTCTTTCTCTCTCTGCGCTCTTTCTTTCTCTCTCTGCGCTCTTTCTTTCTCTCTGCGCACTTTCTTTCTCTCTCTCTCTGCACTCTTTCTTTCTCTCTCTGCGCTCTTTCTTTCTCTCTCTATGCTCTTTCTCTCTCTCTCTCTCTGCGCACTTTCTTTCTCTTTCTCTGCGCACTTTCTCTCTATCTCTCTGCGCTCTTTCTTTCTCTCTGCGCTCTCTCTCTCTGCGCTCTCTCTCTCTGCGCTCTCTCTCTCTGCACTCTTTTTTTTCTCTCTGCGCTTTTTCTTTCTCTCTCTGCGCTCTTTCTTTCTCTCTCTGCGCTCTTTCTTTCTTTCTCTCTATGCGCTCTTTCTTTCTCTGCGCTCTTTCTTTCTCTCTCTCTGTGCTCTTTCTTTCTCTCTCTGCGCTCTTTCTTTCTTTCTCTCTCTGCGCTCTTTCTTTCTTTCTCTCTCTGCGCTCTTTCTTTCTCTCTCTGCGCTCTTTCTTTCTCTCTCTGCGCTCTTTCTTTCTCTCTCTCTCTGCGCTCTTTCTTTCTCTCTCTCTGCGCTCTTTTTTTCTCTCTCTCTGCGCTCTTTTTTTCTCTCTCTCTGCGCTCTTTCTCTTTCTCTGCGCTCTTTCTCTCTCTCTCTGCGCTCTTTCTTTCTCTCTCTGCACTCTTTCTTTCTCTCTCTCTCTGCGCTCTTTCTTTCTCTCTCTCTGCGCTCTTTCTTTCTCTCTCTCTGCGCTCTTTCTTTCTCTCTCTCTGCGCTCTTTCTCTTTCTCTGCGCTCTTTCTTTCTCTCTCTGCGCTCTTTCTCTCTCTCTCACTGCGCTCTTTCTCTCTCTCTGCGCTCATTCTCTCTCTCTCTGCGCTCTTTCTTTCTCTCTCTGCGCTCTTTCTTTCTCTCCCTGCGCTCTTACTTTCTCTCTCTCTGCGCTCTTTCTTTCTCTCTCTCTGCGCTCTTTCTTTCTCTCTCTCTTCCTGCGCTCTTTCTTTCTCTCTCTGCGCTCTTTCTTTCTCTCCCTGCGCTCTTACTTTCTCTCTCTCTGCGCTCATTCTCTCTCTCTGCGCTCTTTCTTTCTCTCTGCGCTCTCTCTCTCTGCGCTCTTTCTCTCTCTGCGCTCTTTCTTTCTCTCTCTGCGCTCTTTCTTTCTCTCTCTGCGCTCTTTCTTTCTCTCTCTGCGCTCTTTCTTTCTCTCTCTGCGCTCTTTCTTTCTCTCTCTGCGCTCTTTCTTTCTCTCTCTCTGCGCTCTTTCTTTCTCTCTCTCTCTGCGCTCTTTCTTTCTCTCTCTCTGCGCTCTTTCTTTCTCTCTCTCTGCGCTCTTTCTTTCTCTCCTGTGCTCTTTCTCTCTCTCTGCGCTCTTTCTTTCTCTCTCTCTGCGCTCTTTCTTTCTCTCTCTGCGATCTTTATTTCTTTCTCTCTCTCTGCGCTCTTTCTTTCTCTCTCTCTGCGCTCTTTCTTTCTCTCCTGCGCTTTTTCTCTCTCTCTGCGCTCTTTCTTTCTCTCTCTGCGCTCTTTCTTTCTCTCTCTGCGATCTTTATTTCTTTCTCTCTCTCTGCGCTGGTTCTTTCTCTCTCTGCGCTCTTTCTTTCTCTCTGCGCACTTTCTTTCTCTCTCTCTGCGCTCTCTCTCTCTCTGCGCTCTTTCTTTCTCTCTCTGCGCTCTTTCTTTCTCTCTCTCTGTGCTCTTTCTCTCTCTCTGCGCTCTTTCTTTCTCTCTGCGCTCTTTCTTTCTCTCTCTGCGCTCTTTCTTTCTCTCTGCGCACTTTCTTTCTCTCTCTCTGCGCTCTCTCTCTCTCTCTGCGCTCTTTCTTTCTCTCTCTGCGCTCTTTCTTTCTCTCTCTCTGCGCTCTTTCTCTCTCTCTGCGCTCTTTCTTTCTCTCTGCGCTCTTTCTTTCTCTCTCTGCGCTCTTTCTTTCTCTCTCTGCGCTCTTTCTTTCTCTCTCTCTGCGCTCTTTCTTTCTCTCTCTCTGCGCTCTTTCTTTCTCTCTCTCTGCGCTCTTTCTTTCTCTCTCTCTGCGCTCTTTCTTTCTCTCTCTCTGCGCTCTTTCTTTCTCTCCTGCGCTCTTTCTCTCTCTCTGCGCTCTTTCTTTCTCTCTCTGCGCTCTTTCTTTCTCTCTCTGCGATCTTTCTTTCTTTCTCTCTCTCTGCGCTCTTTCTCTCTCTCTGCGCTCTTTCTTTCTCTCTCTGCGCTCTTTCTTTCTTTCTCTCTCTGCGCTCTTTCTTTCTCTGCGCGCTCTCTCTCTCTCCCTGCGCTCTTTCTTTCTCTCTCTGCGCTCTTTCTTTCTCTCTGCGCTCTTTCTTTCTCTCTCTGCGCTCTTTCTTTCTCTCTTTCTGCGCTCTTTCTTTCTCTCTCTCTGCGCTCTTTCTTTCTCTCTCTCTGCGCTCTTTCTCTCTCTCTCTCTGCGCTCTTTCTTTCTCTCCTGCGCTCTTTCTCTCTCTCTGCGCTCTTTCTTTCTCTCTCTGCGCTCTTTCTTTCTCTCTCTGCGATCTTTCTTTCTTTATCTCTCTCTGCGCTCTTTCTTTCTCTCTCTGCGCTCTTTCTTTCTCTCTGCGCACTTTCTTTCTCTCTCTCTGCGCTCTCTCTCTCTCTCTGCGCTCTTTCTTTCTCTCTGCGCTCTTTCTTTCTCTCTGCGCTCTTTCTTTCTCTCTGCGCTCTCTCTCTCTGCGCTCTCTCTCTCTCTCTGTGCTCTTTCTTTCTCTCTCTGCGCTCTTTCTTTCTCTCTCTCTGCGCTCTTTCTCTCTCTCTGCGCTCTTTCTCTCTCTCTGCGCTCTTTCTTTCTCTCTCTGCGCTCTTTCTTTCTTTCTCTCTCTGCGCTCTTTCTTTCTCTGCGCTCTCTCTCTCTCTCTGCGCTCTTTCTTTCTCTCTCTGCGCTCTTTCTTTCTCTCTCTGCGCTCTTTCTTTCTCTCTCTCTCTGCGCTCTTTCTTTCTCTCTCTGCGCTCTTTCTTTCTCTCTCTGCGCTCTTTCTTTCTCTCTGCGCACTTTCTTTCTCTCTCTCTCTGCACTCTTTCTTTCTCTCTCTGCGCTCTTTCTTTCTCTCTCTATGCTCTTTCTCTCTCTCTCTCTCTCTGCGCACTTTCTTTCTCTCTCTCTGCGCACTTTCTCTCTATCTCTCTGCGCTCTTTCTTTCTCTCTGCGCTCTCTCTCTCTGCGCTCTCTCTCTCTGCGCTCTCTCTCTCTGCACTCTTTTTTTTCTCTCTGCGCTTTTTCTTTCTCTCTCTGCGCTCTTTCTTTCTCTCTCTGCGCTCTTTCTTTCTTTCTCTCTATGCGCTCTTTCTTTCTCTGCGCTCTTTCTTTCTCTCTCTCTGTGCTCTTTCTTTCTCTCTCTGCGCTCTTTCTTTCTTTCTCTCTCTGCGCTCTTTCTTTCTCTCTCTGCGCTCTTTCTTTCTCTCTCTGCGCTCTTTCTTTCTTTCTCTCTCTGCGCTCTTTCTTTCTCTCTCTGCGCTCTTTCTTTCTCTCTCTGTGCTCTTTCTTTCTCTCTCTGCGCTCTTTCTTTCTCTCTCTGCGCTCTTACTTTCTCTCTCTCTGCGCTCTTTCATTCTCTCTCTCTGCGCTCTTTCTTTCTCTCTCTCTCTCTCTCTGCGCTCTTTCTTTCTCTCTGCGCACTTTCTTTCTCTCTCTCTGCGCTCTTTCTCTCTCTCTGCGCTCTTTCTTTTTCTCTGCGCTCTTTCTTTCTCTCTCTCTGCGCTCTTTCTCTCTCTCTCGCTGCGCTCTTTCTCTCTCTCTGCGCTCATTCTCTCTCTCTCTGCGCTCTTTCTTTCTCTCTCTCTGCGCTCTTTCTTTCTCTCTCGCTGCGCTCTTTCTCTCTCTGCGCTCATTCTCTCTCTCTCTGCGCTCTTTCTTTCTCTCTCTGCGCTCTTTCTTTCTTTCTCTCTCTGCGCTCTTTCTTTCTCTCTCTCTGCGCTCTTTCTTTCTCTCTCTCTGCGCTCTTTCTTTCTCTCTCTCTCTCTGCGTTCTTTCTTTCTCTCTGCGCACTTTCTTTCTCTGTCTCTGCGCTCTTTCTCTCTCTCTGCGCTCTTTCTTTCTCTCTGCGCTCTTTCTTTCTCTCTGCGCTCTTTCTCTCTCTCTGCGCTCATTCTCTCTCTCTGCGCTCTTTCTTTCTCTCTCTGCGCTCTTTCTTTCTCTCTCTCTGCGCTCTTTCTTTCTCTCTCTCTGCGCTCTTTCTCTCTCTCGCTGCGCTCTTTCTCTCTCGCTGCGCTCTTTCTCTCTCTCTGCGCTCATTCTCTCTCTCTCTGCGCTCTTTCTTTCTCTCTCTGCGCTCTTTCTTTCTCTCTCTCTGCGCTCTTTCTTTCTCTCTCTGCGCTCTTTCTTTCTCTCTCTCTGCGCTCTTTCTTTCTCTCTCTCTGCGCTCTTTCTTTCTCTCTCTGCGCTCTTTCTTTCTCTCTCTGCGCTCTTTCTTTCTCTTCGCTCTCTCTCTCTCTCTGCGCTCTTTCTTTCTCTCTCTGCGCTCTTTCGTTCTCTCTCTCTGCGCTCTTTCTTTCTCTCTCTCTGCACTCTTTCTTTCTCTCTCTCTGCACTCTTTCTTTCTCTCTCTGCGCTCTTTCTTTCTCTCTCTGCGCTCTTTCTTTCTCTCTGCGCACTTTCTTTCTCTCTCTCTCTGCGCTCTTTCTTTCTCTCTCTGCGCTCTTTCTTTCTCTCTTTGCGCTCTTTCTTTCTCTCTCTCTGCGCACTTTCTTTCTCTCTCTCTGCGCTCTTTCTTTCTCTCTCTCTGCGCTCTTTCTTTCTCTCTCTCTGCGCTCTTTCTTTCTCTCTCTCTGCGCTCTTTCTTTCTCTCTGCGCTCTTTCTTTCTCTCTGCGCTCTTTCTTTCTCTCTCTCTGCGCTCTCTCTCTCTCTGCGCTCTTTCTTTCTCTCTGCGCTCTCTCCCTCTGCGCTCTATCTCTCTCTCTGCGCTCTTTCTTTCTCTCTCTGCGCTCTTTCTTTCTCTCTCTCTGCGCTCTTTCTTTCTCTCTGTGCTCTTTCTTTCTCTCTCTGCGCTCTTTCTTTCTTTCTCTCTCTGCGCTCTTTCTTTCTCTGTGCTCTCTCTCTCTCTGCGCTCTTTCTTTCTCTCTCTGCGCTCTTTCTTTCTCTCTCTCTGCGCTCTTTCTTTCTCTCTCTGAGCTCTTTCTTTCTCTCTCTGCGCTCTTTCTTTCTCTCTCTCTGCGCTCTCTCTCTCTCTGCACTCTCTCTCTGTCTGCGCTCTCTTTCTCTCTGCGCTCTCTTTCTCTCTCTCTCTGAGCTCTTTCTCTCTCTCTCTGCGCTCTCTCTCTCTGCGCTGTTTCTCTCTCTCTGCGCTCATTCTCTCTCTCTCTGCGCTCTTTCTTTCTCTCTCTGCGCTCTTTCTTTCTTTCTCTGCGCTCTTACTTTCTCTCTCTCTGCGCTCTTTCTTTCTCTCTCTCTGCGCTCTTTCTTTCTCTCTCTCTGCGCTCTTTCTTTCTCTCTCTCTCTCTGCGCTCTTTCTTTCTCTCTGCGCACTATCTTTCTCTCTCTCTGCGCTCTTTCTCTCTCTCTGCACTCTTTCTCTCTCTCTGCGCTCTTTCTTTCTCTCTCTCTGCGCTCTTTCTCTCTCTCTCGCTGCGCTCTTTCTCTCTCTCTGCGCTCATTCTCTCTCTCTCTGCGCTCTTTCTTTCTTTCTCTGCGCTCTTTCTTTCTCTCTCTGTGCTCTTACTTTCTCTCTCTCTGCGCTCTTTCTTTCTCTCTGCGCTCTTTCTTTCCCTCTCTCTGCGCTCTTTCTCTCTCTCTGCGCTCTTTCTTTCTCTCTCTGCGCTCTTTCTTTCTCTCTCTGCGCTCTTTCTTTCTCTCTGCGCACTTTCTTTCTCTCTCTCTCTGCGCTCTTTCTTTCTCTCTCTGCGCTCTTTCTTTCTCTCTCTATGCTCTTTCTCTCTCTCTCTCTGCGCACTTTCTTTCTCTCTCTCTGCGCACTTTCTTTCTATCTCTCTGCGCTCTTTCTTTCTCTCTGCGCTCTCTCTCTCTGCGCTCTCTCTCTCTGCACTCTTTTTTTTCTCTCTGCGCTCTTTCTTTCTCTCTCTGCGCTCTTTCTTTCTCTCTCTGCGCTCTTTCTTTCTCTCTCTGCGATCTTTCTTTCTTTATCTCTCTCTGCGCTCTTTCTTTCTCTCTCTGCGCTCTTTCTTTCTCTCTGCGCACTTTCTTTCTCTCTCTCTGCGCTCTCTCTCTCTCTCTGCGCTCTTTCTTTCTCTCTGCGCTCTTTCTTTCTCTCTGCGCTCTTTCTTTCTCTCTGCGCTCTCTCTCTCTGCGCTCTCTCTCTCTCTCTGTGCTCTTTCTTTCTCTCTCTGCGCTCTTTCTTTCTCTCTCTCTGCGCTCTTTCTCTCTCTCTGCGCTCTTCTCTCTCTCTGCGCTCTTTCTTTCTCTCTCTGCGCTCTTTCTTTCTTTCTCTCTCTGCGCTCTTTCTTTCTCTGCGCTCTCTCTCTCTCTCTGCGCTCTTTCTTTCTCTCTCTGCGCTCTTTCTTTCTCTCTCTGCGCTCTTTCTTTCTCTCTCTCTCTGCGCTCTTTCTTTCTCTCTCTGCGCTCTTTCTTTCTCTCTCTGCGCTCTTTCTTTCTCTCTGCGCACTTTCTTTCTCTCTCTCTCTGCACTCTTTCTTTCTCTCTCTGCGCTCTTTCTTTCTCTCTCTATGCTCTTTCTCTCTCTCTCTCTCTCTGCGCACTTTCTTTCTCTCTCTCTGCGCACTTTCTCTCTATCTCTCTGCGCTCTTTCTTTCTCTCTGCGCTCTCTCTCTCTGCGCTCTCTCTCTCTGCGCTCTCTCTCTCTGCGCTCTCTCTCTCTGCACTCTTTTTTTTCTCTCTGCGCTTTTTCTTTCTCTCTCTTCGCTCTTTCTTTCTCTCTCTGCGCTCTTTCTTTCTTTCTCTCTATGCGCTCTTTCTTTCTCTGCGCTCTTTCTTTCTCTCTCTCTGTGCTCTTTCTTTCTCTCTCTGCGCTCTTTCTTTCTTTCTCTCTCTGCGCTCTTTCTTTCTCTCTCTGCGCTCTTTCTTTCTCTCTCTGCGCTCTTTCTTTCTTTCTCTCTCTGCGCTCTTTCTTTCTCTCTCTGCGCTCTTTCTTTCTCTCTCTGTGCTCTTTCTTTCTCTCTCTGCGCTCTTTCTTTCTCTCTCTGCGCTCTTACTTTCTCTCTCTCTGCGCTCTTTCATTCTCTCTCTCTGCGCTCTTTCTTTCTCTCTCTCTCTCTCTCTGCGCTCTTTCTTTCTCTCTGCGCACTTTCTTTCTCTCTCTCTGCGCTCTTTCTCTCTCTCTGCGCTCTTTCTTTTTCTCTGCGCTCTTTCTTTCTCTCTCTCTGCGCTCTTTCTCTCTCTCTCGCTGCGCTCTTTCTCTCTCTCTGCGCTCATTCTCTCTCTCTCTGCGCTCTTTCTTTCTCTCTCTCTGCGCTCTTTCTTTCTCTCTCGCTGCGCTCTTTCTCTCTCTGCGCTCATTCTCTCTCTCTCTGCGCTCTTTCTTTCTTTCTCTCTCTGCGCTCTTTCTTTCTTTCTCTCTCTGCGCTCTTTCTTTCTCTCTCTCTGCGCTCTTTCTTTCTCTCTCTCTGCGCTCTTTCTTTCTCTCTCTCTCTCTGCGCTCTTTCTTTCTCTCTGCGCACTTTCTTTCTCTGTCTCTGCGCTCTTTCTCTCTCTCTGCGCTCTTTCTTTCTCTCTGCGCTCTTTCTTTCTCTCTGCGCTCTTTCTCTCTCTCTCGCTGCGCTCTTTCTCTCTCTGTCGCTGCGCTCTTTCTCTCTCTCTGCGCTCATTCTCTCTCTCTGCGCTCTTTCTTTCTCTCTCTGCGCTCTTTCTTTCTCTCTCTGCGCTCTTTCTTTCTCTCTCTCTGCGCTCTTTCTTTCTCTCTCTGCGCTCTTTCTTTTTTTCTCTCTGCGCTCTTTCTTTCTCTCTCTCTGCGCTCTTTCTTTCTCTCTCTCTGCGCTCTTTCTTTCTCTCTCTCTGCGCTCTTTCTCTCTCTCGCTGCGCTCTTTCTCTCTCGCTGCGCTCTTTCTCTCTCTCTGCGCTCATTCTCTCTCTCTCTGCGCTCTTTCTTTCTCTCTCTGCGCTCTTTCTTTCTCTCTCTCTGCGCTCTTTCTTTCTCTCTCTGCGCTCTTTCTTTCTCTCTCTCTGCGCTCTTTCTTTCTCTCTCTCTGCGCTCTTTCTTTCTCTCTCTGCGCTCTTTCTTTCTCTCTCTGCGCTCTTTCTTTCTCTTCGCTCTCTCTCTCTCTCTGCGCTCTTTCTTTCTCTCTCTGCGCTCTTTCGTTCTCTCTCTCTGCGCTCTTTCTTTCTCTCTCTCTGCGCTCTTTCTTTCTCTCTCTGCGCTCTTTCTTTCTCTCTGCGCACTTTCTTTCTCTCTCTCTGCGCTCTCTCTCTCTCTCTGCGCTCTTTCTTTCTCTCTGCGCTCTTTCTTTCTCTCTGCGCTCTTTCTTTCTCTCTGCGCTCTCTCTCTCTGCGCTCTCTCTCTCTCTCTGTGCTCTTTCTTTCTCTCTCTGCGCTCTTTCTTTCTCTCTCTCTGCGCTCTTTCTCTCTCTCTGCGCTCTTTCTCTCTCTCTGCGCTCTTTCTTTCTCTCTCTGCGCTCTTTCTTTCTTTCTCTCTCTGCGCTCTTTCTTTCTCTGCGCTCTCTCTCTCTCTCTGCGCTCTTTCTTTCTCTCTCTGCGCTCTTTCTTTCTCTCTCTGCTCTCTTTCTTTCTCTCTCTCTCTGCGCTCTTTCTTTCTCTCTCTGCGCTCTTTCTTTCTCTCTCTGCGCTCTTTCTTTCTCTCTGCGCACTTTCTTTCTCTCTCTCTCTGCACTCTTTCTTTCTCTCTCTGCGCTCTTTCTTTCTCTCTCTATGCTCTTTCTCTCTCTCTCTCTCTCTGCGCACTTTCTTTCTCTCTCTCTGCGCACTTTCTCTCTATCTCTCTGCGCTCTTTCTTTCTCTCTGCGCTCTCTCTCTCTGCGCTCTCTCTCTCTGCGCTCTCTCTCTCTGCACTCTTTTTTTTCTCTCTGCGCTTTTTCTTTCTCTCTCTGCGCTCTTTCTTTCTCTCTCTGCGCTCTTTCTTTCTTTCTCTCTATGCGCTCTTTCTTTCTCTGCGCTCTTTCTTTCTCTCTCTCTGTGCTCTTTCTTTCTCTCTCTGCGCTCTTTCTTTCTTTCTCTCTCTGCGCTCTTTCTTTCTCTCTCTGCGCTCTTTCTTTCTCTCTCTGCGCTCTTTCTTTCTTTCTCTCTCTGCGCTCTTTCTTTCTCTCTCTGCGCTCTTTCTTTCTCTCTCTCTGCGCTCTTTCTCTCTCTCTCGCTGCGCTCTTTCTCTCTCTCTGCGCTCATTCTCTCTCTCTCTGCGCTCTTTCTTTCTTTCTCTGCGCTCTTTCTTTCTCTCTCTGTGCTCTTACTTTCTCTCTCTCTGCGCTCTTTCTTTCTCTCTGCGCTCTTTCTTTCCCTCTCTCTGCGCTCTTTCTCTCTCTCTGCGCTCTTTCTTTCTCTCTCTGCGCTCTTTCTTTCTCTCTCTGCGCTCTTTCTTTCTCTCTGCGCACTTTCTTTCTCTCTCTCTCTGCGCTCTTTCTTTCTCTCTCTGCGCTCTTTCTTTCTCTCTCTATGCTCTTTCTCTCTCTCTCTCTGCGCACTTTCTTTCTCTCTCTCTGCGCACTTTCTTTCTATCTCTCTGCGCTCTTTCTTTCTCTCTGCGCTCTCTCTCTCTGCGCTCTCTCTCTCTGCACTCTTTTTTTTCTCTCTGCGCTCTTTCTTTCTCTCTCTGCGCTCTTTCTTTCTCTCTCTGCGCTCTTTCTTTCTCTCTCTGCGATCTTTCTTTCTTTATCTCTCTCTGCGCTCTTTCTTTCTCTCTCTGCGCTCTTTCTTTCTCTCTGCGCACTTTCTTTCTCTCTCTCTGCGCTCTCTCTCTCTCTCTGCGCTCTTTCTTTCTCTCTGCGCTCTTTCTTTCTCTCTGCGCTCTTTCTTTCTCTCTGCGCTCTCTCTCTCTGCGCTCTCTCTCTCTCTCTGTGCTCTTTCTTTCTCTCTCTGCGCTCTTTCTTTCTCTCTCTCTGCGCTCTTTCTTTCTCTCTCTGCGCTCTTTCTTTCTCTCTCTCTGCGCTCTTTCTTTCTCTCTCTGCGCTCTTTCTTTCTCTCTCTGCGCTCTTTCTTTCTCTTCGCTCTCTCTCTCTCTCTGCGCTCTTTCTTTCTCTCTCTGCGCTCTTTCGTTCTCTCTCTCTGCGCTCTTTCTTTCTCTCTCTCTGCGCTCTTTCTTTCTCTCTCTGCGCTCTTTCTTTCTCTCTGCGCACTTTCTTTCTCTCTCTCTGCGCTCTCTCTCTCTCTCTGCGCTCTTTCTTTCTCTCTGCGCTCTTTCTTTCTCTCTGCGCTCTTTCTTTCTCTCTGCGCTCTCTCTCTCTGCGCTCTCTCTCTCTCTCTGTGCTCTTTCTTTCTCTCTCTGCGCTCTTTCTTTCTCTCTCTCTGCGCTCTTTCTCTCTCTCTGCGCTCTTTCTCTCTCTCTGCGCTCTTTCTTTCTCTCTCTGCGCTCTTTCTTTCTTTCTCTCTCTGCGCTCTTTCTTTCTCTGCGCTCTCTCTCTCTCTCTGCGCTCTTTCTTTCTCTCTCTGCGCTCTTTCTTTCTCTCTCTGCTCTCTTTCTTTCTCTCTCTCTCTGCGCTCTTTCTTTCTCTCTCTGCGCTCTTTCTTTCTCTCTCTGCGCTCTTTCTTTCTCTCTGCGCACTTTCTTTCTCTCTCTCTCTGCACTCTTTCTTTCTCTCTCTGCGCTCTTTCTTTCTCTCTCTATGCTCTTTCTCTCTCTCTCTCTCTCTGCGCACTTTCTTTCTCTCTCTCTGCGCACTTTCTCTCTATCTCTCTGCGCTCTTTCTTTCTCTCTGCGCTCTCTCTCTCTGCGCTCTCTCTCTCTGCGCTCTCTCTCTCTGCACTCTTTTTTTTCTCTCTGCGCTTTTTCTTTCTCTCTCTGCGCTCTTTCTTTCTCTCTCTGCGCTCTTTCTTTCTTTCTCTCTATGCGCTCTTTCTTTCTCTGCGCTCTTTCTTTCTCTCTCTCTGTGCTCTTTCTTTCTCTCTCTGCGCTCTTTCTTTCTTTCTCTCTCTGCGCTCTTTCTTTCTCTCTCTGCGCTCTTTCTTTCTCTCTCTGCGCTCTTTCTTTCTTTCTCTCTCTGCGCTCTTTCTTTCTCTCTCTGCGCTCTTTCTTTCTCTCTCTCTGCGCTCTTTCTCTCTCTCTCGCTGCGCTCTTTCTCTCTCTCTGCGCTCATTCTCTCTCTCTCTGCGCTCTTTCTTTCTTTCTCTGCGCTCTTTCTTTCTCTCTCTGTGCTCTTACTTTCTCTCTCTCTGCGCTCTTTCTTTCTCTCTGCGCTCTTTCTTTCCCTCTCTCTGCGCTCTTTCTCTCTCTCTGCGCTCTTTCTTTCTCTCTCTGCGCTCTTTCTTTCTCTCTCTGCGCTCTTTCTTTCTCTCTGCGCACTTTCTTTCTCTCTCTCTCTGCGCTCTTTCTTTCTCTCTCTGCGCTCTTTCTTTCTCTCTCTATGCTCTTTCTCTCTCTCTCTCTGCGCACTTTCTTTCTCTCTCTCTGCGCACTTTCTTTCTATCTCTCTGCGCTCTTTCTTTCTCTCTGCGCTCTCTCTCTCTGCGCTCTCTCTCTCTGCACTCTTTTTTTTCTCTCTGCGCTCTTTCTTTCTCTCTCTGCGCTCTTTCTTTCTCTCTCTGCGCTCTTTCTTTCTCTCTCTGCGATCTTTCTTTCTTTATCTCTCTCTGCGCTCTTTCTTTCTCTCTCTGCGCTCTTTCTTTCTCTCTGCGCACTTTCTTTCTCTCTCTCTGCGCTCTCTCTCTCTCTCTGCGCTCTTTCTTTCTCTCTGCGCTCTTTCTTTCTCTCTGCGCTCTTTCTTTCTCTCTGCGCTCTCTCTCTCTGCGCTCTCTCTCTCTCTCTGTGCTCTTTCTTTCTCTCTCTGCGCTCTTTCTTTCTCTCTCTCTGCGCTCTTTCTCTCTCTCTGCGCTCTTTCTCTCTCTCTGCGCTCTTTCTTTCTCTCTCTGCGCTCTTTCTTTCTTTCTCTCTCTGCGCTCTTTCTTTCTCTGCGCTCTCTCTCTCTCTCTGCGCTCTTTCTTTCTCTCTCTGCGCTCTTTCTTTCTCTCTCTGCGCTCTTTCTTTCTCTCTCTCTCTGCGCTCTTTCTTTCTCTCTCTGCGCTCTTTCTTTCTCTCTCTGCGCTCTTTCTTTCTCTCTGCGCACTTTCTTTCTCTCTCTCTCTGCACTCTTTCTTTCTCTCTCTGCGCTCTTTCTTTCTCTCTCTATGCTCTTTCTCTCTCTCTCTCTCTCTGCGCACTTTCTTTCTCTCTCTCTGCGCACTTTCTCTCTATCTCTCTGCGCTCTTTCTTTCTCTCTGCGCTCTCTCTCTCTGCGCTCTCTCTCTCTGCGCTCTCTCTCTCTGCACTCTTTTTTTTCTCTCTGCGCTTTTTCTTTCTCTCTCTGCGCTCTTTCTTTCTCTCTCTGCGCTCTTTCTTTCTTTCTCTCTATGCGCTCTTTCTTTCTCTGCGCTCTTTCTTTCTCTCTCTCTGTGCTCTTTCTTTCTCTCTCTGCGCTCTTTCTTTCTTTCTCTCTCTGCGCTCTTTCTTTCTCTCTCTGCGCTCTTTCTTTCTCTCTCTGCGCTCTTTCTTTCTTTCTCTCTCTGCGCTCTTTCTTTCTCTCTCTGCGCTCTTTCTTTCTCTCTCTGTGCTCTTTCTTTCTCTCTCTGCGCTCTTTCTTTCTCTCTCTGCGCTCTTACTTTCTCTCTCTCTGCGCTCTTTCATTCTCTCTCTCTGCGCTCTTTCTTTCTCTCTCTCTCTCTCTCTGCGCTCTTTCTTTCTCTCTGCGCACTTTCTTTCTCTCTCTCTGCGCTCTTTCTCTCTCTCTGCGCTCTTTCTTTTTCTCTGCGCTCTTTCTTTCTCTCTCTCTGCGCTCTTTCTCTCTCTCTCGCTGCGCTCTTTCTCTCTCTCTGCGCTCATTCTCTCTCTCTCTGCGCTCTTTCTTTCTCTCTCTCTGCGCTCTTTCTTTCTCTCTCGCTGCGCTCTTTCTCTCTCTGCGCTCATTCTCTCTCTCTCTGCGCTCTTTCTTTCTTTCTCTCTCTGCGCTCTTTCTTTCTTTCTCTCTCTGCGCTCTTTCTTTCTCTCTCTCTGCGCTCTTTCTTTCTCTCTCTCTGCGCTCTTTCTTTCTCTCTCTCTCTCTGCGCTCTTTCTTTCTCTCTGCGCACTTTCTTTCTCTGTCTCTGCGCTCTTTCTCTCTCTGCGCTCTTTCTTTCTCTCTGCGCTCTTTCTTTCTCTCTGCGCTCTTTCTCTCTCTCTCGCTGCGCTCTTTCTCTCTCTGTCGCTGCGCTCTTTCTCTCTCTCTGCGCTCATTCTCTCTCTCTGCGCTCTTTCTTTCTCTCTCTGCGCTCTTTCTTTCTCTCTCTGCGCTCTTTCTTTCTCTCTCTCTGCGCTCTTTCTTTCTCTCTCTGCGCTCTTTCTTTTTTTCTCTCTGCGCTCTTTCTTTCTCTCTCTCTGCGCTCTTTCTTTCTCTCTCTCTGCGCTCTTTCTTTCTCTCTCTCTGCGCTCTTTCTCTCTCTCGCTGCGCTCTTTCTCTCTCGCTGCGCTCTTTCTCTCTCTCTGCGCTCATTCTCTCTCTCTCTGCGCTCTTTCTTTCTCTCTCTGCGCTCTTTCTTTCTCTCTCTCTGCGCTCTTTCTTTCTCTCTCTGCGCTCTTTCTTTCTCTCTCTCTGCGCTCTTTCTTTCTCTCTCTCTGCGCTCTTTCTTTCTCTCTCTGCGCTCTTTCTTTCTCTCTCTGCGCTCTTTCTTTCTCTTCGCTCTCTCTCTCTCTCTGCGCTCTTTCTTTCTCTCTCTGCGCTCTTTCGTTCTCTCTCTCTGCGCTCTTTCTTTCTCTCTCTCTGCGCTCTTTCTTTCTCTCTCTGCGCTCTTTCTTTCTCTCTGCGCACTTTCTTTCTCTCTCTCTGCGCTCTCTCTCTCTCTCTGCGCTCTTTCTTTCTCTCTGCGCTCTTTCTTTCTCTCTGCGCTCTTTCTTTCTCTCTGCGCTCTCTCTCTCTGCGCTCTCTCTCTCTCTCTGTGCTCTTTCTTTCTCTCTCTGCGCTCTTTCTTTCTCTCTCTCTGCGCTCTTTCTCTCTCTCTGCGCTCTTTCTCTCTCTCTGCGCTCTTTCTTTCTCTCTCTGCGCTCTTTCTTTCTTTCTCTCTCTGCGCTCTTTCTTTCTCTGCGCTCTCTCTCTCTCTCTGCGCTCTTTCTTTCTCTCTCTGCGCTCTTTCTTTCTCTCTCTGCGCTCTTTCTTTCTCTCTCTCTCTGCGCTCTTTCTTTCTCTCTCTGCGCTCTTTCTTTCTCTCTCTGCGCTCTTTCTTTCTCTCTGCGCACTTTCTTTCTCTCTCTCTCTGCACTCTTTCTTTCTCTCTCTGCGCTCTTTCTTTCTCTCTCTATGCTCTTTCTCTCTCTCTCTCTCTCTGCGCACTTTCTTTCTCTCTCTCTGCGCACTTTCTCTCTATCTCTCTGCGCTCTTTCTTTCTCTCTGCGCTCTCTCTCTCTGCGCTCTCTCTCTCTGCGCTCTCTCTCTCTGCACTCTTTTTTTTCTCTCTGCGCTTTTTCTTTCTCTCTCTGCGCTCTTTCTTTCTCTCTCTGCGCTCTTTCTTTCTTTCTCTCTATGCGCTCTTTCTTTCTCTGCGCTCTTTCTTTCTCTCTCTCTGTGCTCTTTCTTTCTCTCTCTGCGCTCTTTCTTTCTTTCTCTCTCTGCGCTCTTTCTTTCTCTCTCTGCGCTCTTTCTTTCTCTCTCTGCGCTCTTTCTTTCTTTCTCTCTCTGCGCTCTTTCTTTCTCTCTCTGCGCTCTTTCTTTCTCTCTCTGTGCTCTTTCTTTCTCTCTCTGCGCTCTTTCTTTCTCTCTCTGCGCTCTTACTTTCTCTCTCTCTGCGCTCTTTCATTCTCTCTCTCTGCGCTCTTTCTTTCTCTCTCTCTCTCTCTCTGCGCTCTTTCTTTCTCTCTGCGCACTTTCTTTCTCTCTCTCTGCGCTCTTTCTCTCTCTCTGCGCTCTTTCTTTTTCTCTGCGCTCTTTCTTTCTCTCTCTCTGCGCTCTTTCTCTCTCTCTCGCTGCGCTCTTTCTCTCTCTCTGCGCTCATTCTCTCTCTCTCTGCGCTCTTTCTTTCTCTCTCTCTGCGCTCTTTCTTTCTCTCTCGCTGCGCTCTTTCTCTCTCTGCGCTCATTCTCTCTCTCTCTGCGCTCTTTCTTTCTCTCTCTGCGCTCTTTCTTTCTTTCTCTCTCTGCGCTCTTTCTTTCTCTCTCTCTGCGCTCTTTCTTTCTCTCTCTCTGCGCTCTTTCTTTCTCTCTCTCTCTCTGCGCTCTTTCTTTCTCTCTGCGCACTTTCTTTCTCTGTCTCTGCGCTCTTTCTCTCTCTCTGCGCTCTTTCTTTCTCTCTGCGCTCTTTCTTTCTCTCTGCGCTCTTTCTCTCTCTCTCGCTGCGCTCTTTCTCTCTCTGTCGCTGCGCTCTTTCTCTCTCTCTGCGCTCATTCTCTCTCTCTGCGCTCTTTCTTTCTCTCTCTGCGCTCTTTCTTTCTCTCTCTGCGCTCTTTCTTTCTCTCTCTCTGCGCTCTTTCTTTCTCTCTCTGCGCTCTTTCTTTTTTTCTCTCTGCGCTCTTTCTTTCTCTCTCTCTGCGCTCTTTCTTTCTCTCTCTCTGCGCTCTTTCTTTCTCTCTCTCTGCGCTCTTTCTCTCTCTCGCTGCGCTCTTTCTCTCTCGCTGCGCTCTTTCTCTCTCTCTGCGCTCATTCTCTCTCTCTCTGCGCTCTTTCTTTCTCTCTCTGCGCTCTTTCTTTCTCTCTCTCTGCGCTCTTTCTTTCTCTCTCTGCGCTCTTTCTTTCTCTCTCTCTGCGCTCTTTCTTTCTCTCTCTCTGCGCTCTTTCTTTCTCTCTCTGCGCTCTTTCTTTCTCTCTCTGCGCTCTTTCTTTCTCTTCGCTCTCTCTCTCTCTCTGCGCTCTTTCTTTCTCTCTCTGCGCTCTTTCGTTCTCTCTCTCTGCGCTCTTTCTTTCTCTCTCTCTGCGCTCTTTCTTTCTCTCTCTCTGTGCTCTTTCTTTCTCTCTCTCTGTGCTCTTTCTTTCTCTCTCTGCGCTCTTTCTTTCTTTCTCTCTCTGCGCTCTTTCTTTCTCTCTCTGCGCTCTTTCTTTCTCTCTCTGCGCTCTTTCTTTCTCTCTCTGCGCTCTTTCTTTCTCTCTCTGCGCTCTTTCTTTCTCTCTCTCTGCGCTCTTTCTTTCTCTCTGCGCTCTCTCCCTCTGCACTCTATCTCTCTCTCTGCACTCTTTCTTTCTCTCTCTGCGCTCTTTCTTTCTCTCTCTCTGCGCTCTCTCTCTCTCTGCGCTCTCTCTCTCTCTCTCTGCGCTCATTCTCTCTCTCTGCGCTCTTTCTTTCTCTCTCTGCGCTCTTTCTTTCTCTGCGCTCTTTCTCTCTCTCTGCACTCTTTCTTTCTCTCTCTCTGCGCTCTTTCTTTCTCTCTCTGCGCTCTTTCTTTCTCTCTCTGCGCTCTTTCTTTCTCTCTGCGCACTTTCTTTCTCTCTCTCTGCGCTCTTTCTTTCTCTCTCTGCGCTCTTTCTTTCTCTCTTTGCGCTCTTTCTTTCTCTCTCTCTGCGCACTTTCTTTCTCTCTCTCTGCGCTCTTTCTTTCTCTCTCTCTGCGCTCTTTCTTTCTCTCTCTCTGCGCTCTTTCTTTCTCTCTCTCTGCGCTCTTTCTTTCTCTCTGCGCTCTTTCTTTCTCTCTGCGCTCTTTCTTTCTCTCTCTCTGCGCTCTCTCTCTCTCTGCGCTCTTTCTTTCTCTCTGCGCTCTCTCCCTCTGCGCTCTATCTCTCTCTCTGCGCTCTTTCTTTCTCTCTCTGCGCTCTTTCTTTCTCTCTCTCTGCGCTCTTTCTTTCTCTCTGTGCTCTTTCTTTCTCTCTCTGCGCTCTTTCTTTCTTTCTCTCTCTGCGCTCTTTCTTTCTCTGCGCTCTCTCTCTCTCTGCGCTCTTTCTTTCTCTCTCTGCGCTCTTTCTTTCTCTCTCTCTGCGCTCTTTCTTTCTCTCTCTGAGCTCTTTCTTTCTCTCTCTGCGCTCTTTCTTTCTCTCTCTCTGCGCTCTCTCTCTCTCTGCACTCTCTCTCTGTCTGCGCTCTCTTTCTCTCTGCGCTCTCTTTCTCTCTCTCTCTGAGCTCTTTCTCTCTCTCTCTGCGCTCTCTCTCTCTGCGCTGTTTCTCTCTCTCTGCGCTCATTCTCTCTCTCTCTGCGCTCTTTCTTTCTCTCTCTGCGCTCTTTCTTTCTTTCTCTGCGCTCTTACTTTCTCTCTCTCTGCGCTCTTTCTTTCTCTCTCTCTGCGCTCTTTCTTTCTCTCTCTCTGCGCTCTTTCTTTCTCTCTCTCTCTCTGCGCTCTTTCTTTCTCTCTGCGCACTATCTTTCTCTCTCTCTGCGCTCTTTCTCTCTCTCTGCACTCTTTCTCTCTCTCTGCGCTCTTTCTTTCTCTCTCTCTGCGCTCTTTCTCTCTCTCTCGCTGCGCTCTTTCTCTCTCTCTGCGCTCATTCTCTCTCTCTCTGCGCTCTTTCTTTCTTTCTCTGCGCTCTTTCTTTCTCTCTCTGTGCTCTTACTTTCTCTCTCTCTGCGCTCTTTCTTTCTCTCTGCGCTCTTTCTTTCCCTCTCTCTGCGCTCTTTCTCTCTCTCTGCGCTCTTTCTTTCTCTCTCTGCGCTCTTTCTTTCTCTCTCTGCGCTCTTTCTTTCTCTCTGCGCACTTTCTTTCTCTCTCTCTCTGCGCTCTTTCTTTCTCTCTCTGCGCTCTTTCTTTCTCTCTCTATGCTCTTTCTCTCTCTCTCTCTGCGCACTTTCTTTCTCTCTCTCTGCGCACTTTCTTTCTATCTCTCTGCGCTCTTTCTTTCTCTCTGCGCTCTCTCTCTCTGCGCTCTCTCTCTCTGCACTCTTTTTTTTCTCTCTGCGCTCTTTCTTTCTCTCTCTGCGCTCTTTCTTTCTCTCTCTGCGCTCTTTCTTTCTTTCTCTCTGCGCACTATCTTTCTCTCTCTCTGCGCTCTTTCTCTCTCTCTGCGCTCTTTCTCTCTCTCTGCGCTCTTTCTTTCTCTCTCTCTGCACTCTCTCTCTCTGCGCTCTCTCTCTCTCTGCGCTCTTTCTTTCTCTCTCTCTGCGCTCTTTCTCTCTCTCTGCGCTCTTTCTCTCTCTCTGCGCTCTTTCTTTCTCTCTCTCTGCGCTCTTTCTCTCTCTCTCGCTGCGCTCTTTCTCTCTCTCTGCGCTCATTCTCTCTCTCTCTGCGCTCTTTCTTTCTTTCTCTGCGCTCTTTCTTTTTCTCTCTGTGCTCTTACTTTCTCTCTCTCTGCGCTCTTTCTTTCTCTCTGCGCTCTTTCTTTCCCTCTCTCTGCGCTCTTTCTCTCTCTCTGCGCTCTTTCTTTCTCTCTCTGCGCTCTTTCTTTCTCTCTCTGCGCTCTTTCTTTCTCTCTGCGCACTTTCTTTCTCTCTCTCTCTGCGCTCTTTCTTTCTCTCTCTGCGCTCTTTCTTTCTCTCTCTATGCTCTTTCTCTCTCTCTCTCTGCGCACTTTCTTTCTCTCTCTCTGCGCACTTTCTTTCTATCTCTCTGCGCTCTTTCTTTCTCTCTGCGCTCTCTCTCTCTGCGCTCTCTCTCTCTGCACTCTTTTTTTTCTCTCTGCGCTCTTTCTTTCTCTCTCTGCGCTCTTTCTTTCTCTCTCTGCGCTCTTTCTTTCTTTCTCTCTGCGCACTATCTTTCTCTCTCTCTGCGCTCTTTCTCTCTCTCTGCGCTCTTTCTCTCTCTCTGCGCTCTTTCTTTCTCTCTCTCTGCGCTCTTTCTCTCTCTCTCTCTGCGCTCTTTCTTTCTCTCTCTCTGCGCTCTTTCTCTCTCTCTCGCTGCGCTCTTTCTCTCTCTCTGCGCTCATTCTCTCTCTCTCTGCGCTCTTTCTTTCTCTGCGCTCTTTCTTTCTGTCTCTGTGCTCTTACTTTCTCTCTCCCTGCGCTCTTTCTTTCTCTCTGCGCTCTTTCTTTCCCTCTCTCTGCGCTCTTTCTCTCTCTCTGCGCTCTTTCTTTCTCTCTGCGCACTTTCTTTCTCTCTCTCTCTGCGCTCTTTCTTTCTCTCTCTGCGCTCTTTCTTTCTTTTTCTCTATGCGCTCTTTCTTTCTCTGCGCTCTCTCTCTCTCTCTGCGCTCTTTCTTTCTCTCTCTGCGCTCTTTCTTTCTCTCTCTCTGCGCTCTTTCTTTCTCTCTCTGCGCTCTTTCTTTCTCTCTGCGCACTTTCTTTCTCTCTCTCTGCGCTCTCTCTCTCTGCGCTCTCTCTCTCTCTGCGCTCTTTCTTTCTCTCTCTGCGCTCTTTCTTTCTCTCTCTGCGCTCTTTCTTTCTCTCTCTGCGCTCTTTCTTTCTCTCTCTCTGCGCTCTTTCTTTCTCTCTCTCTGCGCTCTTTCTTTCTCTCTCTGCGCTCTTTCTTTCTCTCTCTCTGCGCTCTTTCTTTCTCTCTCTCTGCGCTCTTTCTTTCTCTCCTGCGCTCTTTCTCTCTCTCTGCGCTCTTTCTTTCTCTCTCTGCGCTCTTTCTTTCTCTCTCTGCGATCTTTCTTTCTTTCTCTCTCTGCGCTCTTTCTTTCTCTCTCTGCGCACTTTCTTTCTCTCTGCGCACTTTCTTTCTCTCTCTCTGCGCTCTCTCTCACTCTGCGCTCTTTCTTTCTCTCTGCGCTCTTTCTTTCTCTCTGCGCTCTCTCTCTCTGCGCTCTCTCTCTCTCTCTGCGCTTTTTCTATCTCTCTCTGCGCTCTTTCTTTCTCTCTCTCTGCGCTCTTTCTTTCTCTCTCTCTGCGCTCTTTCTTTCTCTCTGCGCACTTTCTTTCTCTCACTCTGCGCTCTTTCTCTCTCTCTGCGCTCTTTCTTTCTCTCTGCGCTCTTTCTTTCTCTCTCTCGGCGCTCTTTCTCTCTCTCTCGCTGCGCTCTTTCTCTCTCTCTGCGCTCTTTCTTTCTCTCTCTGCGCTCTTTCTTTCTCTCTCTGCGATCTTTATTTCTTTCTCTCTCTCTGCGCTCTTTCTTTCTCTCTCTGCGCTCTTTCTTTCTCTCTGCGCACTTTCTTTCTCTCTCTCTGCGCTCTCTCTCTCTCTGCGCTCTTTCTTTCTCTCTCTGCGCTCTTTCTTTCTCTCTCTCTGCGCTCTTTCTCTCTCTCTGCGCTCTTTCTTTCTCTCTGCGCTCTTTCTTTCTCTCTCTGAGCTCTTTCTTTCTTTCTCTCTCTGCGCTCTTTCTTTCTCTGCGCTCTCTCTCTCTCTGCGCTCTTTCTTTCTCTCTCTGCGCTCTTTCTTTCTCTCTCTGTGCTCTTTCTTTCTCTCTCTGTGCTCTTTCTTTCTCTCTCTGCGCTCTTTCTTTCTCTCTCTGCGCTCTTTCTTTCTCTCTCTGCGCTCTTTCTTTCTCTCTCTCTGCGCTCTTTCTTTCTCTCTCTCTGCGCTCTTTCTTTCTCTCTCTCTGCGCTCTTTCTTTCTCCCTCTCTGCGCTCTTTCTTTCTCTCCTGCGCTCTTTCTCTCTCTCTGCGCTCTTTCTTTCTCTCTCTGCGCTCTTTCTTTCTCTCTCTGCGCTCTTTCTTTCTTTCTCTCTCTCTGCGCTCTTTCTCTCTCTCTGCGCTCTTTCTTTCTCTCTCTGCGCTCTTTCTTTCTTTCTCTCTCTGCACTCTTTCTTTCTCTGCGCTCTCTCTCTCTCTCCCTGCGCTCTTTCTTTCTCTCTCTGCGCTCTTTCTTTCTCTCTCTGCGCTCTTTCTTTCTCTCTCTGCGCTCTTTCTTTCTCTCTTTCTGCGCTCTTTCTTTCTCTCTCTCTGCGCTCTTTCTTTCTCTCTCTCTGCGCTCTTTCTCTCTCTCTCTCTGCGCTCTTTCTTTCTCTCCTGCGCTCTTTCTCTCTCTCTGCGCTCTTTCTTTCTCTCTCTGCGCTCTTTCTTTCTCTCTCTGCGATCTTTCTTTCTTTATCTCTCTCTGCGCTCTTTCTTTCTCTCTCTGCGCTCTTTCTTTCTCTCTGCGCACTTTCTTTCTCTCTCTCTGCGCTCTCTCTCTCTCTGCGCTCTTTCTTTCTCTCTGCGCTCTCTCTCTCTGCGCTCTCTCTCTCTCTCTGTGCTCTTTCTTTCTCTCTCTGCGCTCTTTCTTTCTCTCTCTCTGCGCTCTTTCTCTCTCTCTGCGCTCTTTCTCTCTCTCTGCGCTCTTTCTTTCTCTCTCTGCGCTCTTTCTTTCTTTCTCTCTCTGCGCTCTTTCTTTCTCTGCGCTCTCTCTCTCTCTCTGCGCTCTTTCTTTCTCTCTCTGCGCTCTTTCTTTCTCTCTCTGCGCTCTTTCTTTCTCTCTCTCTCTGCGCTCTTTCTTTCTCTCTCTGCGCTCTTTCTTTCTCTCTCTGCGCTCTTTCTTTCTCTCTGCGCACTTTCTTTCTCTCTCTCTCTGCACTCTTTCTTTCTCTCTCTGCGCTCTTTCTTTCTCTCTCTATGCTCTTTCTCTCTCTCTCTCTCTGCGCACTTTCTTTCTCTCTCTGCGCACTTTCTCTCTATCTCTCTGCGCTCTTTCTTTGTCTCTGCGCTCTCTCTTTCTGCGCTCTCTCTCTCTGCGCTCTCTCTCTCTGCACTCTTTTTTTTCTCTCTGCGCTTTTTCTTTCTCTGCGCTCTTTCTTTCTCTCTCTGCGCTCTTTCTTTCTTTCTCTCTATGCGCTCTTTCTTTCTCTGCGCTCTTTCGTTCTCTCTCTCTGTGCTCTTTCTTTCTCTCTCTGCGCTCTTTCTTTCTTTCTCTCTCTGCGCTCTTTCTTTCTCTCTCTGCGCTCTTTCTTTCTCTCTCTGCGCTCTTTCTTTCTTTCTCTCTCTGCGCTCTTTCTTTCTCTCTCTGCGCTCTTTCTTTCTCTCTCTGCGCACTTTCTTTCTCTCTCTCTGCGCTCTTTCTCTCTCTCTGCGCTCTTACTTTCTCTCTCTCTGCGCTCTTTCATTCTCTCTCTCTGCGCTCTTTCTTTCTCTCTCTCTCTCTGCGCTCTTTCTTTCTCTCTGCGCACTTTCTTTCTCTCTCTCTGCGCTCTTTCTCCCTCTCTGCACTCTTTCTTTTTCTCTGCGCTCTTTCTTTCTCTCTCTCTGCGCTCTTTCTCTCTCTCTCGCTGCGCTCTTTCTCTCTCTCTGCGCTCATTCTCTCTCTCTGCGCTCTTTCTTTCTCTCTCTATGCGCTCTTTCTTTCTCTCTCGCTGCGCTCTTTCTCTCTCTCTGCGCTCATTCTCTCTCTCTCTGCGCTCTTTCTTTCTCTCTCTGCGCTCTTTCTTTCTTTCTCTCTCTGCGCTCTTTCTTTCTCTCTCTCTGCGCTCTTTCTTTCTCTCTCTCTGCGCTCTTTCTTTCTCTCTCTCTCTCTGCGCTCTTTCTTTCTCTCTGCGCACTTTCTTTCTCTCTCTCTGCGCTCTTTCTCAATCTCTGCGCTCTTTCTTTCTCTCTGCGCTCTTTCTTTCTCTCTCTCTGCGCTCTTTCTCTCTCTCTCGCTGCGCTCTTTCTCTCTCTCTGCGCTCATTCTCTCTCTCTCTGCGCTCTTTCTTTCTCTCTCTGCGCTCTTTCTTTCTCTCTCTCTGCGCTCTTTCTTTCTCTCTCTGCGCTCTTTCTTTCTCTCTCTCTGCGCTCTTTCTTTCTCTCTCTCTGCGCTCTTTCTTTCTCTCTCTCTGCGCTCTTTCTTTCTCTCTCTCTGCGCTCTTTCTCTCTCTCTCGCTGCGCTCTTTCTCTCTCTCTGCGCTCATTCTCTCTCTCTCTGCGCTCTTTCTTTCTCTCTCTGCGCTCTTTCTTTCTCTCTCTCTGCGCTATTTCTCTCTCTCTCTGCGCTCTTTCTTTCTCTCTCTGCGCTCTTTCTTTCTCTCTCTCTGCGGTCTTTCTTTCTCTCTGCGCTCTTTCTTTCTCTCTGCGCTCTCTCTCTCTGTGCTCTCTCTCTCTCTCTGCGCTCTTTCTTTCTCTCTCTGCGCTCTTTCTTTCTCTCTCTCTGCGCTCTTTCTCTCTCTCTGCGCTCTTTCTCTCTCTCTGCGCTCTTTCTTTCTCTCTCTGCGCTCTTTCTTTCTCTCTCTGCGCTCTTTCTTTCTTTCTCTCTCTGCGCTCTTTCTTTCTCTGCGCTCTCTCTCTTTCTCTCTCTGCGCTCTTTCTTTCTTTCTCTCTCTGCGCTCTTTCTTTCTCTCTCTGCGCTCTTTCTTTCTCTTCGCTCTCTCTCTCTCTCTCTCTGCGCTCTTTCTTTCTCTCTCTGCGCTCTTTCGTTCTCTCTCTCTGCGCTCTTTCTTTCTCTCTCTCTGTGCTCTTTCTTTCTCTCTCTCTGTGCTCTTTCTTTCTCTCTCTGTGCTCTTTCTTTCTTTCTCTCTCTGCGCTCTTTCTTTCTCTCTCTGCGCTCTTTCTTTCTCTCTCTGCGCTCTTTCTTTCTCTCTCTGCGCTCTTTCTTTCTCTCTCTGCGCTCTTTCTTTCTCTCTCTCTGCGCTCTTTCTTTCTCTCTCTCTGCGCTCTTTCTCTCTCTGCGCTCTTTCTTTCTCTCTCTGCGCTCTTTCTTTCTCTCTCTGCGCTCTTTCTTTCTCTCTCTGCGCTCTTTCTTTCTCTCTCTCTGCGCTCATTCTTTCTCTCTGCGCTCTTTCTTTCTCTCTGCGCTCTTTCTCTCTCTCTCTGTGCTCTCTCTCTCTCTGCGCTCTTTCTTTCTCTCTGCGCTCTCTCCCTCTGCGCTCTATCTCTCTCTCTGCGCTCTTTCTTTATCTCTCTGCGCTCTTTCTTTCTCTCTCTCTGCGCTCTCTCTCTGCGCTCTCTCTCTCTCTCTCTGCGCTCTTTCTCTCTCTCTGCGCTCTTTCTTTCTCTCTCTGCGCTCTTTCTTTCTCTCTCTGCGCTCTTTCTTTCTCTCTCTGCGCTCTTTCTTTCTCTCTCTGCGCTCTTTCTTTCTCTCTCTGCGCTCTTTCTTTCTCTCTCTGTGCTCTTTCTTTCTCTCTCTCTGCGCTCTTTCTTTCTCTCTGCGCTCTTTCTTTCTCTCTGCGCTCTTTCTTTCTCTCTCTCTGCGCTCTCTCTCTCTCTGCGCTCTTTCTTTCTCTCTGCGCTCTCTCCCTCTGCGCTCTATCTCTCTCTCTGCGCTCTTTCTTTCTCTCTATGCGCTCTTTCTTTCTCTCTCTCTGCGCTCTCTCTCTCTCTGCGCTCTCTCTCTCTCTCTCTGCGCTCTTTCTCTCTCTCTGCGCTCTTTCTTTCTCTCTCTGCGCTCTTTCTTTCTCTGCGCTCTTTCTCTCTCTCTGCACTCTTTCTTTCTCTCTCTCTGCGCTCTTTCTTTCTCTCTCTGCGCTCTTTCTTTCTCTCTCTGCGCTCTTTCTTTCTCTCTGCGCACTTTCTTTCTCTCTCTCTCTGCGCTCTTTCTTTCTCTCTCTGCGCTCTTTCTTTCTCTCTCTCTGCGCACTTTCTTTCTCTCTCTCTGCGCTCTTTCTTTCTCTCTCTCTGCGCTCTTTCTTTCTCTCTCTCTGCGCTCTTTCTTTCTCTCTCTCTGCGCTCTTTCTTTCTCTCTGCGCTCTTTCTTTCTCTCTGCGCTCTTTCTTTCTCTCTCTCTGCGCTCTCTCTCTCTCTGCGCTCTTTCTTTCTCTCTGTGCTCTCTCCCTCTGCGCTCTATCTCTCTCTCTGCGCTCTTTCTTTCTCTCTCTGCGCTCTTTCTTTCTCTCTCTCTGCGCTCTTTCTTTCTCTCTGTGCTCTTTCTTTCTCTCTCTGCGCTCTTTCTTTCTTTCTCTCTCTGCGCTCTTTCTTTCTCTGCGCTCTCTCTCTCTGCGCTCTTTCTTTCTCTCTCTGCGCTCTTTCTTTCTCTCTCTCTGCGCTCTTTCTTTCTCTCTCTGAGCTCTTTCTTTCTCTCTCTGCGCTCTTTCTTTCTCTCTCTCTGCGCTCTCTCTCTCTCTGCACTCTCTCTCTGTCTGCGCTCTCTTTCTCTCTGCGCTCTCTTTCTCCCTCTCTCTGAGCTCTTTCTCTCTCTCTCTGCGCTCTCTCTCTCTGCGCTGTTTCTCTCTCTCTGCGCTCATTCTCTCTCTCTCTGCGCTCTTTCTTTCTCTCTCTGCGCTCTTTCTTTCTTTCTCTGCGCTCTTACTTTCTCTCTCTCTGCGCTCTTTCTTTCTCTCTCTCTGCGCTCTTTCTTTCTCTCTCTCTGCGCTCTTTCTTTCTCTCTCTCTCTCTGCGCTCTTTCTTTCTCTCTGCGCACTATCTTTCTCTCTCTCTGCGCTCTTTCTCTCTCTCTGCGCTCTTTCTCTCTCTCTGCGCTCTTTCTTTCTCTCTCTCTGCGCTCTTTCTCTCTCTCTCGCTGCGCTCTTTCTCTCTCTCTGCGCTCATTCTCTCTCTCTCTGCGCTCTTTCTTTCTTTCTCTGCGCTCTTTCTTTCTCTCTCTGTGCTCTTACTTTCTCTCTCTCTGCGCTCTTTCTTTCTCTCTGCGCTCTTTCTTTCCCTCTCTCTGCGCTCTTTCTCTCTCTCTGCGCTCTTTCTTTCTCTCTCTGCGCTCTTTCTTTCTCTCTCTGCGCTCTTTCTTTCTCTCTGCGCACTTTCTTTCTCTCTCTCTCTGCGCTCTTTCTTTCTCTCTCTGCGCTCTTTCTTTCTCTCTCTATGCTCTTTCTCTCTCTCTGCGCACTTTCTTTCTCTCTCTCTGCGCACTTTCTTTCTATCTCTCTGCGCTCTTTCTTTCTCTCTGCTCTCTCTCTCTCTGCGCTCTCTCTCTCTGCACTCTTTTTTTTCTCTCTGCGCTCTTTCTTTCTCTCTCTGCGCTCTTTCTTTCTCTCTCTGCGCTCTTTCTTTCTTTCTCTCTGCGCACTATCTTTCTCTCTCTCTGCGCTCTTTCTCTCTCTCTGCGCTCTTTCTCTCTCTCTGCGCTCTTTCTTTCTCTCTCTCTGCGCTCTTTCTCTCTCTCTCTCTGCGCTCTTTCTTTCTCTCTCTCTGCGCTCTTTCTCTCTCTCTCTCTCTGCGCTCTTTCTTTCTCTCTCTCTGCGCTCTTTCTCTCTCTCGCTGCGCTCTTTCTCTCTCTCTGCGCTCATTCTCTCTCTCTCTGCGCTCTTTCTTTCTCTGCGCTCTTTCTTTCTGTCTCTGTGCTCTTACTTTCTCTCTCCCTGCGCTCTTTCTTTCTCTCTGCGCTCTTTCTTTCTCTCTCTCTCTCTGCGCTCTTTCTTTCTCTCTGCGCACTATCTTTCTCTCTCTCTGCGCTCTTTCTTTCTCTGCGCTCTTTCTTTCTTTCTCTGCGCTCTTTCTTTCTCTCTCTGCGCTCTTTCTTTCTCTCTCTCTGCGCTCTTTCTTTCTCTCTCTGAGCTCTTTCTTTCTCTCTCTGCGCTCTTTCTTTCTCTCTCTCTGCGCTCTCTCTCTCTCTGCACTCTCTCTCTGTCTGCGCTCTCTTTCTCTCTGCGCTCTCTTTCTCTCTCTCTCTGAGCTCTTTCTCTCTCTCTCTGCGCTCTCTCTTTCTGCGCTGTTTCTCTCTCTCTGCGCTCATTCTCTCTCTCTCTGCGCTCTTTCTTTCTCTCTCTGCGCTCTTTCTTTCTTTCTCTGCGCTCTTACTTTCTCTCTCTCTGCGCTCTTTCTTTCTCTCTCTCTGCGCTCTTTCTTTCTCTCTCTCTGCGCTCTTTCTTTCTCTCTCTCTCTCTGCGCTCTTTCTTTCTCTCTGCGCACTATCTTTCTCTCTCTCTGCGCTCTTTCTCTCTCTCTGCGCTCTTTCTCTCTCTCTGCGCTCTTTCTTTCTCTCTCTCTGCGCTCTTTCTCCCTCTCTCGCTGCGCTCTTTCTCTCTCTCTGCGCTCATTCTCTCTCTCTCTGCGCTCTTTCTTTCTTTCTCTGCGCTCTTTCTTTCTCTCTCTGTGCTCTTACTTTCTCTCTCTCTGCGCTCTTTCTTTCTCTCTGCGCTCTTTCTTTCCCTCTCTCTGCGCTCTTTCTCTCTCTCTGCGCTCTTTCTTTTTCTCTCTGCGCTCTTTCTTTCTCTCTCTGCGCTCTTTCTTTCTCTCTGCGCACTTTCTTTCTCTCTCTCTCTGCGCTCTTTCTTTCTCTCTCTGCGCTCTTTCTTTCTCTCTCTATGCTCTTTCTCTCTCTCTCTCTGCGCACTTTCTTTCTCTCTCTCTGCGCACTTTCTTTCTATCTCTCTGCGCTCTTTCTTTCTCTCTGCGCTCTCTCTCTCTGCGCTCTCTCTCTCTGCACTCTTTTTTTTCTCTCTGCGCTCTTTCTTTCTCTCTCTGCGCTCTTTCTTTCTCTCTCTGCGCTCTTTCTCTCTCTCTGCGCTCTTTCTCTCTCTCTGCGCTCTTTCTTTCTCTCTCTCTGCGCTCTTTCTCTCTCTCTCTCTGCGCTCTTTCTTTCTCTCTCTCTGCGCTCTTTCTCTCTCTCTCTCTCTGCGCTCTTTCTTTCTCTCTCTCTGCGCTCTTTCTCTCTCTCGCTGCGCTCTTTCTCTCTCTCTGCGCTCATTCTCTCTCTCTCTGCGCTCTTTCTTTCTCTGCGCTCTTTCTTTCTGTCTCTGTGCTCTTACTTTCTCTCTCCCTGCGCTCTTTCTTTCTCTCTGCGCTCTTTCTTTCCCTCTCTCTGCGCTCTTTCTCTCTCTCTGCGCTCTTTCTTTCTCTCTCTGCGCTCTTTCTTTCTCTCTCTGCGCTCTTTCTTTCTCTCTGCGCACTTTCTTTCTCTCTCTCTCTGCGCTCTTTCTTTCTCACTCTGCGCTCTTTCTTTCTTTCTCTCTATGCGCTCTTTCTTTCTCTGCGCTCTCTCTCTCTCTCTGCGCTCTTTCTTTCTCTCTCTGCGCTCTTTCTTTCTCTCTCTCTGCGCTCTTTCTTTCTCTCTCTGCGCTCTTTCTTTCTCTCTGCGCACTTTCTTTCTCTCTCTCTGCGCTCTCTCTCTCTGCGCTCTCTCTCTCTCTGCGCTCTTTCTTTCTCTCTCTGCGCTCTTTCTTTCTCTCTCTGCGCTCTTTCTTTCTCTCTCTGCGCTCTTTCTTTCTCTCTCTGCGCTCTTTCTTTCTCTCTCTCTGCGCTCTTTCTTTCTCTCTCTCTGCGCTCTTTCTCTCTCTCTGCGCTCTTTCTCTCTCTGCGCTCTTTCTTTCTCTCTCTGCGCTCTTTCTTTCTTTCTCTCTCTGCGCTCTTTCTTTCTCTCTCTGCGCTCTTTCTTTCTCTCTCTGCGCTCTTTCTTTCTCTCTCTGCGCTCTTTCTTTCTCTCTCTGCGCTCTTTCTTTCTCTCTCTCTGCGCTCTTTCTTTCTCTCTCTCTGCGCTCTTTCTTTCTCTCTCTGCGCTCTTTCTTTCTCTCTCTGCGCTCTTTCTTTCTCTCTCTGCGCTCTTTCTTTCTCTCTCTGCGCTCTTTCTTTCTCTCTCTGCGCTCTTTCTTTCTCTCTCTCTGCGCTCTTTCTTTCTCTCTCTCTGCGCTCTTTCTTTCTCTCTCTGCGCTCTTTCTTTCTCTCTCTCTGCGCTCTTTCTTTCTCTCTCTCTGCGCTCTTTCTTTCTCTCCTGCGCTCTTTCTCTCTCTCTGCGCTCTTTCTTTCTCTCTCTGCGCTCTTTCTTTCTCTCTCTGCGATCTTTCTTTCTTTCTCTCTCTGCGCTCTTTCTTTCTCTCTCTGCGCACTTTCTTTCTCTCTGCGCACTTTCTTTCTCTCTCTCTGCGCTCTCTCTCACTCTGCGCTCTTTCTTTCTCTCTCTGCGCTCTTTCTTTCTCTCTCTGCGATCTTTCTTTCTCTCTCTGCGATCTTTCTTTCTTTCTCTCTCTGCGCTCTTTCTTTCTCTCTCTGCGCACTTTCTTTCTCTCTGCGCACTTTCTTTCTCTCTCTCTGCGCTCTCTCTCACTCTGCGCTCTTTCTTTCTCTCTGCGCTCTTTCTTTCTCTCTGCGCTCTCTCTCTCTGCGCTCTCTCTCTCTCTCTGCGCTCTTTCTATCTCTCTCTGCGCTCTTTCTTTCTCTCTCTCTGCGCTCTTTCTTTCTCTCTCTCTGCGCTCTTTCTTTCTCTCTGCGCACTTTCTTTCTCTCACTCTGCGCTCTTTCTCTCTCTCTGCGCTCTTTCTTTCTCTCTGCGCTCTTTCTTTCTCTCTCTCGGCGCTCTTTCTCTCTCTCTCGCTGCGCTCTTTCTCTCTCTCTGTGCTCTTTCTTTCTCTCTCTGCGCTCTTTCTTTCTCTCTCTGCGATCTTTATTTCTTTCTCTCTCTCTGCGCTCTTTCTTTCTCTCTCTGCGCTCTTTCTTTCTCTCTGCGCACTTTCTTTCTCTCTCTCTGCGCTCTCTCTCTCTCTGCGCTCTTTCTTTCTCTCTCTGCGCTCTTTCTTTCTCTCTCTCTGCGCTCTTTCTCTCTCTCTGCGCTCTTTCTTTCTCTCTGCGCTCTTTCTTTCTCTCTCTGCGCTCTTTCTTTCTCTCTCTGCGCTCTTTCTTTCTCTGCGCTCTCTCTCTCTCTGCGCTCTTTCTTTCTCTCTCTGCGCTCTTTCTTTCTCTCTCTGTGCTCTTTCTTTCTCTCTCTGCGCTCTTTCTTTCTCTCTCTGCGCTCTTTCTTTCTCTCTCTGCGCTCTTTCTTTCTCTCTCTCTGCGCTCTTTCTTTCTCTCTCTCTGCGCTCTTTCTTTCTCTCTCTCTGCGCTCTTTCTTTCTCTCTCTCTGCGCTCTTTCTTTCTCTCCTGCGCTCTTTCTCTCTCTCTGCGCTCTTTCTTTCTCTCTCTGCGCTCTTTCTTTCTCTCTCTGCGATCTTTATTTCTTTCTCTCTCTCTGCGCTCTTTCTTTCTCTCTCTGCGCTCTTTCTTTCTCTCTGCACACTTTCTTTCTCTCTCTCTGCGCTCTCTCTCTCTCTGCGCTCTTTCTTTCTCTCTCTGCGCTCTTTCTTTCTCTCTCTCTGCGCTCTTTCTCTCTCTCTGCGCTCTTTCTTTCTCTCTGCGCTCTTTCTTTCTCTCTCTGCGCTCTTTCTTTCTTTCTCTCTCTGCGCTCTTTCTTTCTCTGCGCTCTCTCTCTCTCTGCGCTCTTTCTTTCTCTCTCTGCGCTCTTTCTTTCTCTCTCTGTGCTCTTTCTTTCTCTCTCTGCGCTCTTTCTTTCTCTCTCTGCGCTCTTTCTTTCTCTCTCTGCGCTCTTTCTTTCTCTCTCTCTGCGCTCTTTCTTTCTCTCTCTCTGCGCTCTTTCTTTCTCTCTCTCTGCGCTCTTTCTTTCTCTCTCTCTGCGCTCTTTCTTTCTCTCCTGCGCTCTTTCTCTCTCTCTGCGCTCTTTCTTTCTCTCTCTGCGCTCTTTCTTTCTCTCTCTGCGATCTTTCTTTCTTTCTCTCTCTCTGCGCTCTTTCTCTCTCTCTGCGCTCTTTCTTTCTCTCTCTGCGCTCTTTCTTTCTTTCTCTCTCTGCACTCTTTCTTTCTCTGCGCTCTCTCTCTCTCTCCCTGCGCTCTTTCTTTCTCTCTCTGCGCTCTTTCTTTCTCTCTCTGCGCTCTTTCTTTCTCTCTCTGTGCTCTTTCTTTCTCTCTCTCTGCGCTCTTTCTTTCTCTCCTGCGCTCTTTCTCTCTCTCTGCGCTCTTTCTTTCTCTCTCTGCGCTCTTTCTTTCTCTCTCTGCGATCTTTCTTTCTTTATCTCTCTCTGCGCTCTTTCTTTCTCTCTCTGCGCTCTTTCTTTCTCTCTGCGCACTTTCTTTCTCTCTCTCTGCGCTCTCTCTCTCTCTGCGCTCTTTCTTTCTCTCTCTGCGCTCTTTCTTTCTCTCTCTCTGCGCTCTTTCTCTCTCTCTGCGCTCTTTCTTTCTCTCTGCGCTCTTTCTTTCTCTCTCTGCGCTCTTTCTTTCTCTCTCTGCGCTCTTTCTTTCTCTGCGCTCTCTCTCTCTCTGCGCTCTTTCTTTCTCTCTCTGCGCTCTTTCTTTCTCTCTCTGTGCTCTTTCTTTCTCTCTCTGCGCTCTTTCTTTCTCTCTCTGCGCTCTTTCTTTCTCTCTCTGCGCTCTTTCTTTCTCTCTCTCTGCGCTCTTTCTTTCTCTCTCTCTGCGCTCTTTCTTTCTCTCTCTCTGCGCTCTTTCTTTCTCTCTCTCTGCGCTCTTTCTTTCTCTCCTGCGCTCTTTCTCTCTCTCTGCGCTCTTTCTTTCTCTCTCTGCGCTCTTTCTTTCTCTCTCTGCGATCTTTATTTCTTTCTCTCTCTCTGCGCTCTTTCTTTCTCTCTCTGCGCTCTTTCTTTCTCTCTGCACACTTTCTTTCTCTCTCTCTGCGCTCTCTCTCTCTCTGCGCTCTTTCTTTCTCTCTCTGCGCTCTTTCTTTCTCTCTCTCTGCGCTCTTTCTCTCTCTCTGCGCTCTTTCTTTCTCTCTGCGCTCTTTCTTTCTCTCTCTGCGCTCTTTCTTTCTTTCTCTCTCTGCGCTCTTTCTTTCTCTGCGCTCTCTCTCTCTCTGCGCTCTTTCTTTCTCTCTCTGCGCTCTTTCTTTCTCTCTCTGTGCTCTTTCTTTCTCTCTCTGCGCTCTTTCTTTCTCTCTCTGCGCTCTTTCTTTCTCTCTCTGCGCTCTTTCTTTCTCTCTCTCTGTGCTCTTTCTTTCTCTCTCTCTGCGCTCTTTCTTTCTCTCTCTCTGCGCTCTTTCTTTCTCTCTCTCTGCGCTCTTTCTTTCTCTCCTGCGCTCTTTCTCTCTCTCTGCGCTCTTTCTTTCTCTCTCTGCGCTCTTTCTTTCTCTCTCTGCGATCTTTCTTTCTTTCTCTCTCTCTGCGCTCTTTCTCTCTCTCTGCGCTCTTTCTTTCTCTCTCTGCGCTCTTTCTTTCTTTCTCTCTCTGCACTCTTTCTTTCTCTGCGCTCTCTCTCTCTCTCCCTGCGCTCTTTCTTTCTCTCTCTGCGCTCTTTCTTTCTCTCTCTGCGCTCTTTCTTTCTCTCTCTGCGCTCTTTCTTTCTCTCTCTCTCTGCGCTCTTTCTTTCTCTCCTGCGCTCTTTCTCTCTCTCTGCGCTCTTTCTTTCTCTCTCTGCGCTCTTTCTTTCTCTCTCTGCGATCTTTCTTTCTTTATCTCTCTCTGCGCTCTTTCTTTCTCTCTCTGCGCTCTTTCTTTCTCTCTGCGCACTTTCTTTCTTTCTCTCTGCGCTCTCTCTCTCTGCGCTCTCTCTCTCTCTCTGTGCTCTTTCTTTCTCTCTCTGCGCTCTTTCTCTCTCTCTGCGCTCTTTCTCTCTCTCTGCGCTCTTTCTCTCTCTCTGCGCTCTTTCTTTCTCTCTCTGCGCTCTTTCTTTCTCTGCGCTCTCTCTCTCTCTCTCTGCGCTCTTTCTTTCTCTCTCTGCGCTCTTTCTTTCTCTCTCTGCGCTCTTTCTTTCTCTCTCTGCGCTCTTTCTTTCTCTCTCTCTCTGCGCTCTTTCTTTCTCTCTCTGCGCTCTTTCTTTCTCTCTCTGCGCTCTTTCTTTCTCTCTGCGCACTTTCTTTCTCTCTCTCTCTGCACTCTTTCTTTCTCTCTCTGCGCTCTTTCTTTCTCTCTCTATGCTCTTTCTCTCTCTCTCTCTCTGCGCACTTTCTTTCTCTCTCTGCACACTTTCTCTCTATCTCTCTGCGCTCTTTCTTTCTCTCTGCGCTCTCTCTTTCTGCGCTCTCTCTCTCTGCGCTCTCTCTCTCTGCACTCTTTTTTTTCTCTCTGCGCTTTTTCTTTCTCTCTCTGCGCTCTTTCTTTCTCTCTCTGCGCTCTTTCTTTCTTTCTCTCTATGCGCTCTTTCTTTCTCTGCGCTCTTTCTTTCTCTCTCTCTGCGCTCTTTCTTTCTCTCTCTGCGCTCTTTCTTTCTCTCTCTCTGCACTCTTTCTTTCTCTCTGTGCTCTTTCTTTCTCTCTCTGCGCTCTTTCTTTCTTTCTCTCTCTGCGCTCTTTCTTTCTCTGCGCTCTCTCTCTCTCTGCGCTCTTTCTTTCTCTCTCTGCGCTCTTTCTTTCTCTCTCTCTGCGCTCTTTCTTTCTCTCTCTGAGCTCTTTCTTTCTCTCTCTGCGCTCTTTCTTTCTCTCTCTCTGCGCTCTCTCTCTCTCTGCACTCTCTCTCTGTCTGCGCTCTCTTTCTCTCTGCGCTCTCTTTCTCTCTCTCTCTGAGCTCTTTCTCTCTCTCTCTGCGCTCTCTCTCTCTGCGCTGTTTCTCTCTCTCTGCGCTCATTCTCTCTCTCTCTGCGCTCTTTCTTTCTCTCTCTGCGCTCTTTCTTTCTTTCTCTGCGCTCTTACTTTCTCTCTCTCTGCGCTCTTTCTTTCTCTCTCTCTGCGCTCTTTCTTTCTCTCTCTCTGCGCTCTTTCTTTCTCTCTCTCTCTCTGCGCTCTTTCTTTCTCTCTGCGCACTATCTTTCTCTCTCTCTGCGCTCTTTCTCTCTCTCTGCGCTCTTTCTCTCTCTCTGCGCTTTTTCTTTCTCTCTCTCTGCGCTCTTTCTCTCTCTCTCGCTGCGCTCTTTCTCTCTCTCTGCGCTCATTCTCTCTCTCTCTGCGCTCTTTCTTTCTTTCTCTGCGCTCTTTCTTTCTCTCTCTGTGCTCTTACTTTCTCTCTCTCTGCGCTCTTTCTTTCTCTCTGCGCTCTTTCTTTCCCTCTCTCTGCGCTCTTTCTCTCTCTCTGCGCTCTTTCTTTCTCTCTCTGCGCTCTTTCTTTCTCTCTCTGCGCTCTTTCTTTCTCTCTGCGCACTTTCTTTCTCTCTCTCTCTGCGCTCTTTCTTTCTCTCTCTGCGCTCTTTCTTTCTCTCTCTATGCTCTTTCTCTCTCTCTCTCTGCGCACTTTCTTTCTCTCTCTCTGCGCACTTTCTTTCTATCTCTCTGCGCTCTTTCTTTCTCTCTGCGCTCTCTCTCTCTGCGCTCTCTCTCTCTGCACTCTTTTTTTTCTCTCTGCGCTTTTTCTTTCTCTCTCTGCGCTCTTTCTTTCTCTCTCTGCGCTCTTTCTTTCTTTCTCTCTGCGCACTATCTTTCTCTCTCTCTGCGCTCTTTCTCTCTCTCTGCGCTCTTTCTCTCTCTCTGCGCTCTTTCTTTCTCTCTCTCTGCGCTCTTTCTCTCTCTCTCTCTGCGCTCTTTCTTTCTCTCTCTCTGCGCTCTTTCTCTCTCTCTCGCTGCGCTCTTTCTCTCTCTCTGCGCTCATTCTCTCTCTCTCTGCGCTCTTTCTTTCTCTGCGCTCTTTCTTTCTGTCTCTGTGCTCTTACTTTCTCTCTCCCTGCGCTCTTTCTTTCTCTCTGCGCTCTTTCTTTCCCTCTCTCTGCGCTCTTTCTCTCTCTCTGCGCTCTTTCTTTCTCTCTCTGCGCTCTTTCTTTCTCTCTCTCTGCGCTCTTTCTTTCTCTCTCTGAGCTCTTTCTTTCTCTCTCTGCGCTCTTTCTTTCTCTCTCTCTGCGCTCTCTCTCTCTCTGCACTCTCTCTCTGTCTGCGCTCTCTTTCTCTCTGCGCTCTCTTTCTCTCTCTCTCTGAGCTCTTTCTCTCTCTCTCTGCGCTCTCTCTCTCTGCGCTGTTTCTCTCTCTCTGCGCTCATTCTCTCTCTCTCTGCGCTCTTTCTTTCTCTCTCTGCGCTCTTTCTTTCTTTCTCTGCGCTCTTACTTTCTCTCTCTCTGCGCTCTTTCTTTCTCTCTCTCTGCGCTCTTTCTTTCTCTCTCTCTGCGCTCTTTCTTTCTCTCTCTCTCTCTGCGCTCTTTCTTTCTCTCTGCGCACTATCTTTCTCTCTCTCTGCGCTCTTTCTCTCTCTCTGCGCTCTTTCTCTCTCTCTGCGCTCTTTCTTTCTCTCTCTCTGCGCTCTTTCTCTCTCTCTCGCTGCGCTCTTTCTCTCTCTCTGCGCTCATTCTCTCTCTCTCTGCGCTCTTTCTTTCTTTCTCTGCGCTCTTTCTTTCTCTCTCTGTGCTCTTACTTTCTCTCTCTCTGCGCTCTTTCTTTCTCTCTGCGCTCTTTCTTTCCCTCTCTCTGCGCTCTTTCTCTCTCTCTGCGCTCTTTCTTTCTCTCTCTGCGCTCTTTCTTTCTCTCTCTGCGCTCTTTCTTTCTCTCTGCGCACTTTCTTTCTCTCTCTCTCTGCGCTCTTTCTTTCTCTCTCTGCGCTCTTTCTTTCTCTCTCTATGCTCTTTCTCTCTCTCTCTCTGCGCACTTTCTTTCTCTCTCTCTGCGCACTTTCTTTCTATCTCTCTGCGCTCTTTCTTTCTCTCTGCGCTCTCTCTCTCTGCGCTCTCTCTCTGCACTCTTTTTTTTCTCTCTGCGCTCTTTCTTTCTCTCTCTGCGCTCTTTCTTTCTCTCTCTGCGCTCTTTCTTTCTTTCTCTCTGCGCACTATCTTTCTCTCTCTCTGCACTCTTTCTCTCTCTCTGCGCTCTTTCTCTCTCTCTGCGCTCTTTCTTTCTCTCTCTCTGTGCTCTTTCTCTCTCTCTCTCTGCGCTCTTTCTTGCTCTCTCTCTGCGCTCTTTCTCTCTCTCGCTGCGCTCTTTCTCTCTCTCTGCGCTCATTCTCTCTCTCTCTGCGCTCTTTCTTTCTCTGCGCTCTTTCTTTCTGTCTCTGTGCTCTTACTTTCTCTCTCCCTGCGCTCTTTCTTTCTCTCTGCGCTCTTTCTTTCCCTCTCTCTGCGCTCTTTCTCTCTCTCTGCGCTCTTTCTTTCTCTCTCTGCGCTCTTTCTTTCTCTCTCTGCGCTCTTTCTTTCTCTCTGCGCACTTTCTTTCTCTCTCTCTCTGCGCTCTTTCTTTCTCTCTCTGCGCTCTTTCTTTCTTTCTCTCTATGCGCTCTTTCTTTCTCTGCGCTCTCTCTCTCTCTCTGCGCTCTTTCTTTCTCTCTCTGCGCTCTTTCTTTCTCTCTCTCTGCGCTCTTTCTTTCTCTCTCTGCGCTCTTTCTTTCTCTCTGCGCACTTTCTTTCTCTCTCTCTGCGCTCTCTCTCTCTGCGCTCACTCTCTCTCTGCGCTCTTTCTTTCTCTCTCTGCGCTCTTTCTTTCTCTCTCTGCGCTCTTTCTTTCTCTCTCTGCGCTCTTTCTTTCTCTCTCTGCGCTCTTTCTTTCTCTCTCTCTGCGCTCTTTCTTTCTCTCTCTCTGCGCTCTTTCTCTCTCTCTGCGCTCTTTCTCTCTCTGCGCTCTTTCTTTCTCTCTCTGCGCTCTTTCTTTCTTTCTCTCTCTGCGCTCTTTCTTTCTCTCTCTGCGCTCTTTCTTTCTCTCTCTGCGCTCTTTCTTTCTCTCTCTGCGCTCTTTCTTTCTCTCTCTGCGCTCTTTCTTTCTCTCTCTCTGCGCTCTTTCTTTCTCTCTCTCTGCGCTCTTTCTTTCTCTCTCTGCGCTCTTTCTTTCTCTCTCTGCGCTCTTTCTTTCTCTCTCTGCGCTCTTTCTTTCTCTCTCTGCGCTCTTTCTTTCTCTCTCTCTGCGCTCTTTCTTTCTCTCTCTCTGCGCTCTTTCTTTCTCTCTCTGCGCTCTTTCTTTCTCTCTCTCTGCGCTCTTTCTTTCTCTCTCTCTGCGCTCTTTCTTTCTCTCCTGCGCTTTTTCTCTCTCTCTGCGCTCTTTCTTTCTCTCTCTGCGCTCTTTCTTTCTCTCTCTGCGATCTTTCTTTCTTTCTCTCTCTGCGCTCTTTCTTTCTCTCTCTGCGCACTTTCTTTCTCTCTGCGCACTTTCTTTCTCTCTCTCTGCGCTCTCTCTCACTCTGCGCTCTTTCTCTCTCTCTGCGCTCTTTCTTTCTCTCTCTGCGCTCTTTCTTTCTCTCTCTGCGATCTTTCTTTCTTTCTCTCTCTGCGCTCTTTCTTTCTCTCTCTGCGCACTTTCTTTCTCTCTGCGCACTTTCTTTCTCTCTATCTGCGCTCTCTCTCACTCTGCGCTCTTTCTTTCTCTCTGCGCTCTTTCTTTCTCTCTGCGCTCTCTCTCTCTGCGCTCTCTCTCTCTCTCTGCGCTCTTTCTATCTCTCTCTGCGCTCTTTCTTTCTCTCTCTCTGCGCTCTTTCTTTCTCTCTCTCTGCGCTCTTTCTTTCTCTCTGCGCACTTTCTTTCTCTCACTCTGCGCTCTTTCTCTCTCTCTGCGCTCTTTCTTTCTCTCTGCGCTCTTTCTTTCTCTCTCTCGGCGCTCTTTCTCTCTCTCTCGTTGCGCTCTTTCTCTCTCTCTGCGCTCTTTCTTTCTCTCTCTGCGCTCTTTCTTTCTCTCTCTGCGATCTTTATTTCTTTCTCTCTCTCTGCGCTCTTTCTTTCTCTCTCTGCGCTCTTTCTTTCTCTCTGCGCACTTTCTTTCTCTCTCTCTGCGCTCTCTCTCTCTGCGCTCTTTCTTTCTCTCTCTGCGCTCTTTCTTTCTCTCTCTCTGCGCTCTTTCTCTCTCTCTGCGCTCTTTCTTTCTCTCTGCGCTCTTTCTTTCTCTCTCTGCGCTCTTTCTTTCTCTCTCTGCGCTCTTTCTTTCTCTGCGCTCTCTCTCTCTCTGCGCTCTTTCTTTCTCTCTCTGCGCTCTTTCTTTCTCTCTCTGTGCTCTTTCTTTCTCTCTCTGCGCTCTTTCTTTCTCTCTCTGCGCTCTTTCTTTCTCTCTCTGCGCTCTTTCTTTCTCTCTCTCTGCGCTCTTTCTTTCTCTCTCTCTGCGCTCTTTCTTTCTCTCTCTCTGCGCTCTTTCTTTCTCTCCTGCGCTCTTTCTCTCTCTCTGCGCTCTTTCTTTCTCTCTCTGCGCTCTTTCTTTCTCTCTCTGCGCTCTTTCTTTCTCTCTCTCTGCGCTCTTTCTTTCTCTCTCTCTGCGCTCTTTCTTTCTCTCTCTGCGCTCTTTCTTTCTCTCTGCACACTTTCTTTCTCTCTCTCTGCGCTCTCTCTCTCTCTGCGCTCTTTCTTTCTCTCTCTGCGCTCTTTCTTTCTCTCTCTCTGCGCTCTTTCTCTCTCTCTGCGCTCTTTTTTTCTCTCTGCGCTCTTTCTTTCTCTCTCTGCGCTCTTTCTTTCTTTCTCTCTCTGCGCTCTTTCTTTCTCTGCGCTCTCTCTCTCTCTGCGCTCTTTCTTTCTCTCTCTGCGCTCTTTCTTTCTCTCTCTGTGCTCTTTCTTTCTCTCTCTGCGCTCTTTCTTTCTCTCTCTGCGCTCTTTCTTTCTCTCTCTGCGCTCTTTCTTTCTCTCTCTCTGCGCTCTTTCTTTCTCTCTCTCTGCGCTCTTTCTTTCTCTCTCTCTGCGCTCTTTCTTTCTCTCTCTCTGCGCTCTTTCTTTCTCTCCTGCGCTCTTTCTCTCTCTCTGCGCTCTTTCTTTCTCTCTCTGCGCTCTTTCTTTCTCTCTCTGCGATCTTTCTTTCTTTCTCTCTCTCTGCGCTCTTTCTCTCTCTCTGCGCTCTTTCTTTCTCTCTCTGCGCTCTTTCTTTCTTTCTCTCTCTGCACTCTTTCTTTCTCTGCGCTCTCTCTCTCTCTCCCTGCGCTCTTTCTTTCTCTCTCTGCGCTCTTTCTTTCTCTCTCTGCGCTCTTTCTTTCTCTCTCTGCGCTCTTTCTTTCTCTCTCTCTGCGCTCTTTCTTTCTCTCCTGCGCTCTTTCTCTCTCTCTGCGCTCTTTCTTTCTCTCTCTGCGCTCTTTCTTTCTCTCTCTGCGATCTTTCTTTCTTTATCTCTCTCTGCGCTCTTTCTTTCTCTCTCTGCGCTCTTTCTTTCTCTCTGCGCACTTTCTTTCTCTCTCTCTGCGCTCTCTCTCTCTCTGCGCTCTTTCTTTCTCTCTGCGCTCTTCTTTCTTTCTCTCTGCGCTCTCTCTCTCTGCGCTCTCTCTCTCTCTCTGTGCTCTTTCTTTCTCTCTCTGCGCTCTTTCTTTCTCTCTCTCTGCGCTCTTTCTCTCTCTCTGCGCTCTTTCTCTCTCTCTGCGCTCTTTCTTTCTCTCTCTGCGCTCTTTCTTTCTTTCTCTCTCTGCGCTCTTTCTTTCTCTGCGCTCTCTCTCTCTCTGCGCTCTTTCTTTCTCTCTCTGCGCTCTTTCTTTCTCTCTCTGCGCTCTTTCTTTCTCTCTCTGCGCTCTTTCTTTCTCTCTCTCTCTGCGCTCTTTCTTTCTCTCTCTGCGCTCTTTCTTTCTCTCTCTGCGCTCTTTCTTTCTCTCTGCGCACTTTCTTTCTCTCTCTCTCTGCACTCTTTCTTTCTCTCTCTGCGCTCTTTCTTTCTCTCTCTATGCTCTTTCTCTCTCTCTCTCTCTGCGCACTTTCTTTCTCTCTCTGCACACTTTCTCTCTATCTCTCTGCGCTCTTTCTTTCTCTCTGCGCTCTCTCTTTCTGCGCTCTCTCTCTCTGCGCTCTCTCTCTCTGCACTCTTTTTTTTCTCTCTGCGCTTTTTCTTTCTCTCTCTGCGCTCTTTCTTTCTCTCTCTGCGCTCTTTCTTTCTTTCTCTCTATGCGCTCTTTCTTTCTCTGCGCTCTTTCTTTCTCTCTCTCTGTGCTCTTTCTTTCTCTCTCTGCGCTCTTTCTTTCTTTCTCTCTCTGCGCTCTTTCTTTCTCTCTCTGCGCTCTTTCTTTCTCTCTCTGCGCTCTTTCTTTCTTTCTCTCTCTGCGCTCTTTCTTTCTCTCTCTGCGCTCTTTCTTTCTCTCTCTGCGCACTTTCTTTCTCTCTCTCTGCGCTCTTTCTCTCTCTCTGCGCTCTTACTTTCTCTCTCTCTGCGCTCTTTCATTCTCTCTCTCTCTCTCTCTGCGCTCTTTCTTTCTCTCTGCGCACTTTCTTTCTCTCTCTCTGCGCTCTTTCTCTCTCTCTGCGCTCTTTCTTTTTCTCTGCGCTCTTTCTTTCTCTCTCTCTGCGCTCTTTCTCTCTCTCTCGCTGCGCTCTTTCTCTCTCTCTGCGCTCTTTCTTTTTCTCTGCGCTCTTTCTTTCTCTCTCTCTGCGCTCTTTCTCTCTCTCTCGCTGCGCTCTTTCTCTCTCTCTTCGCTCATTCTCTCTCTCTGCGCTCTTTCTTTCTCTCTCTCTGCGCTCTTTCTTTCTCTCTCGCTGCGCTCTTTCTCTCTCTCTGCGCTCATTCTCTCTCTCTCTGCGCTCTTTCTTTCTCTCTCTGCGCTCTTTCTTTCTTTCTCTCTCTGCGCTCTTTCTTTCTCTCTCTCTGCGCTCTTTCTTTCTCTCTCTCTGCGCTCTTTCTTTCTCTCTCTCTCTCTGCGCTCTTTCTTTCTCTCTGCGCACTTTCTTTCTCTCTCTCTGCGCTCTTTCTCTCTCTCTGCGCTCTTTCTTTCTCTCTGCGCTCTTTCTTTCTCACTCTCTGCGCTCTTTCTCTCTCTCTCGCTGCGCTCTTTCTCTCTCTCTGCGCTCATTCTCTCTCTCTCTGCGCTCTTTCTTTCTCTCTCTGCGCTCTTTCTTTCTCTCTCTCTGCGCTCTTTCTTTCTCTCTCTGCGCTCTTTCTTTCTCTCTCTCTGCGCTCTTTCTTTCTCTCTCTCTGCGCTCTTTCTTTCTCTCTCTCTGCGCTCTTTCTTTCTCTCTCTCTGCGCTCTTTCTCTCTCTCTCGCTGCGCTCTTTCTCTCTCTCTGCGCTCATTCTCTCTCTCTCTGCGCTCTTTCTTTCTCTCTCTGCGCTCTTTCTTTCTCTCTCTCTGCGCTCTTTCTTTCTCTCTCTGCGCTCTTTCTTTCTCTCTCTCTGCGCTCTTTCTTTCTCTCTCTCTGCGCTCTTTCTTTCTCTCTCTCTGCGCTCTTTCTTTCTCTCTCTCTGCGCTCTTTCTCTCTCTCGCTGCGCTCTTTCTCTCTCGCTGCGCTCTTTCTCTCTCTCTGTGCTCATTCTCTCTCTCTCTGCGCTATTTCTTTCTCTCTCTGCGCTCTTTCTTTCTCTCTCTGCGCTCTTTCTTTCTCTCTCTCTGCGCTCTTTCTTTCTCTCTGCGCTCTTTCTTTCTCTCTGCGCTCTCTCTCTCTGTGCTCTCTCTCTCTCTGCGCTCTTTCTTTCTCTCTCTGCGCTCTTTCTTTCTCTCTCTCTGCGCTCTTTCTCTCTCTCTGCGATCTTTCTCTCTCTCTGCGCTCTTTCTTTCTCTCTCTGCGCTCTTTCTTTCTCTCTCTGCGCTCTTTTTTCTTTCTCTCTCTGCGCTCTTTCTTTCTCTGCGCTCTCTCTCTTTCTCTCTCTGCGCTCTTTCTTTCTTTCTCTCTCTGCGCTCTTTCTTTCTCTCTCTGCGCTCTTTCTTTCTCTTCGCTCTCTCTCTCTCTCTCTGCGCTCTTTCTTTCTCTCTCTGCGCTCTTTCGTTCTCTCTCTCTGCGCTCTTTCTTTCTCTCTCTCTGTGCTCTTTCTTTCTCTCTCTCTGTGCTCTTTCTTTCTCTCACTGCGCTCTTTCTTTCTTTCTCTCTCTGCGCTCTTTCTTTCTCTCTCTGCGCTCTTTCTTTCTCTCTCTGCGCTCTTTCTTTCTCTCTCTGCGCTCTTTCTTTCTCTCTCTGCGCTCTTTCTTTCTCTCTCTCTGCGCTCTTTCTTTCTCTCTCTCTGCGCTCTTTCTCTCTCTGCGCTCTTTCTTTCTCTCTCTGCGCTCTTTCTTTCTCTCTCTGCGCTCTTTCTTTCTCTCTCTGCGCTCTTTCTTTCTCTCTCTCTGCGCTCTTTCTTTCTCTCTGCGCTCTTTCTTTCTCTCTGCGCTCTTTCTCTCTCTCTCTCTCTGTGCTCTCTCTCTCTCTGCGCTCTTTCTTTCTCTCTGCGCTCTCTCCCTCTGCGCTCTATCTCTCTCTCTGCGCTCTTTCTTTCTCTCTCTGCGCTCTTTCTTTCTCTCTCTCTGCGCTCTCTCTCTCTCTCTCTGCGCTCTTTCTCTCTCTCTGCGCTCTTTCTTTCTCTCTCTGCTCTCTTTCTTTCTCTGCGCTCTTTCTCTCTCTGCGCTCTTTCTTTCTCTCTCTCTGCGCTCTTTCTTTCTCTCTCTCTGCGCTCTTTCTTTCTCTCTCTCTGCGCTCTTTCTTTCTCTCTCTCTGCGCTCTCTCTCTCTCTGCGCTCTTTCTTTCTCTCTGCGCTCTCTCCCTCTGCGCTCTATCTCTCTCTCTGCGCTCTTTCTTTCTCTCTCTGCGCTCTTTCTTTCTCTCTCTCTGCCCTCTTTCTTTCTCTCTGTGCTCTTTCTTTCTCTCTCTGCGCTCTTTCTTTCTTTCTCTCTCTGCGCTCTTTCTTTCTCTGCGCTCTCTCTCTCTCTACGCTCTTTCTTTCTCTCTCTGCGCTCTTTCTTTCTCTCTCTCTGCGCTCTTTCTTTCTCTCTCTGAGCTCTTTCTTTCTCTCTCTGCGCTCTCTCTCTCTCTGCGCTCTCTCTCTGTCTGCGCTCTCTTTCTCTCTGTGCTCTCTTTCTCTCTCTCTCTGAGCTCTTTCTCTCTCTCTCTGCGCTCTCTCTCTGCGCTGTTTCTCTCTCTCTGTGCTCATTCTCTCTCTCTCTGCGCTCTTTCTTTCTCTCTGCGCTCTTTCTTTCTCTCTCTGCGCTCTTACTTTCTCTCTCTCTGCGCTCTTTCTTTCTCTCTCTCTGCGCTCTTTCTCTCTGCGCTCTTTCTTTCTCTCTGTGCTCTCTCTCTCTCTGCGCTCTTTCTCTCTCTGCGCTCTTTCTTTCTCTCTCTGCGCTCTTTCTTTCTCTCTCTGCGCTCTTTCTTTCTCTCTCTGCGCTCTTTCTTTCTTTCTTTCTCTCTCTGCGCTCTTTCTTTCTCTCTCTCTGCACTCTTTCTTTCTCTCTCTCTGCGCTCTTTCTTTCTCTCTCTCTGTGCTCTTTCTTTCTCTCTCTGCGCTCTTTCTTTCTCTCTCTGCGCTCTTTCTTTCTCTCTCTGCGCTCTTTCTTTCTCTCTCTGCGCATTTTCTTTCTCTCTCTGCGCTCTTTCTTTCTTTCTCTCTCTGCGCTCTTTCTTTCTCTCTCTCTGCGCTCTTTCTTTCTCTCTCTGCGCTCTTTCTTTCTCTCTCTCTCTCTGCGCTCTTCCTTTCTCTCTGCGCTCTTTTTTTCTCTCTCTGCGCTCTTACTTTCTCTCTCTCTGCGCTCTTTCTTTCTCTCTCTCTGCGCTCTTTCTTTCTTTCTCTCTCTCTCTCTCTCTGCGCTCTTTCTTTCTCTCTGCGCACTTTCTTTCTCTCTCTCTGCGCTCTTTTTCTCTCTCTGCGCTCTTTCTTTCTCTCTGCGCTCTTTCTTTCTCTCTGTGCTCTCTCTCTCTCTGCGCTCTTTCTCTCTCTGCGCTCTTTCTTTCTCTCTCTGCGCTCTTTCTTTCTCTCTCTGCGCTCTTTCTTTCTCTCTCTGCGCTCTTTCTTTCTTTCTCTGCGCTCTTACTTTCTCTCTCTCTGCGCTCTTTCTTTCTCTCTCTCTGCGCTCTTTCTTTCTCTCTCTCTGCGCTCTTTCTTTCTCTCTCTCTCTCTGCGCTCTTTCTTTCTCTCTGCGCACTATCTTTCTCTCTCTCTGCGCTCTTTCTCTCTCTCTGCGCTCTTTCTCTCTCTCTGCGCTCTTTCTTTCTCTCTCTCTGCGCTCTTTCTCTCTCTCTCGCTGCGCTCTTTCTCTCTCTCTGCGCTCTTTCTTTCTCTCTCTGCGCTCTTTCTTTCTCTCTCTATGCTCTTTCTCTCTCTCTCTCTGCGCACTTTCTTTCTCTCTCTCTGCGCACTTTCTTTCTATCTCTCTGCGCTCTTTCTTTCTCTCTGCGCTCTCTCTCTCTGCGCTCTCTCTCTCTGCACTCTTTTTTTTCTCTCTGCGCTCTTTCTTTCTCTCTCTGCGCTCTTTCTTTCTCTCTCTGCGCTCTTTCTTTCTTTCTCTCTGCGCACTATCTTTCTCTCTCTCTGCGCTCTTTCTCTCTCTCTGCGCTCTTTCTCTCTCTCTGCGCTCTTTCTTTCTCTCTCTCTGCGCTCTTTCTCTCTCTCTCTCTGCGCTCTTTCTTTCTCTCTCTCTGCGCTCTTTCTCTCTCTCTCTCGCTGCGCTCTTTCTCTCTCTCTGCACTCATTCTCTCTCTCTCTGCACTCTTTCTTTCTCTGCGCTCTTTCTTTCTCTCTCTGTGCTCTTACTTTCTCTCTCTCTGCGCTCTTTCTTTCTCTCTGCGCTCTTTCTTTCCCTCTCTCTGCACTCTTTCTCTCTCTCTGCGCTCTTTCTTTCTCTCTCTGCGCTCTTTCTTTCTCTCTCTGCGCTCTTTCTTTCTCTCTGCTCACTTTCTTTCTCTCTCTCTCTGCGCTCTTTCTTTCTCTCTCTGCGCTCTTTCTTTCTCTCTCTATGCTCTTTCTCTCTCTCTCTCTGCGCACTTTCTTTCTTTCTCTCTGCGCTCTCTCTCTCTGCGCTCTCTCTCTCTGCACTCTTTTTTTTCTCTCTGCGCTCTTTCTTTCTCTCTCTGCGCTCTTTCTTTCTCTCTCTGCGCTCTTTCTTTCTTTCTCTCTATGCGCTCTTTCTTTCTCTGCGCTCTCTCTCTCTCTCTGCGCTCTTTCTTTCTCTCTCTGCGCTCTTTCTTTCTCTCTCTCTGCGCTCTTTCTTTCTCTCTCTGCGCTCTTTCTTTCTCTCTGCGCACTTTCTTTCTCTCTCTCTGCGCTCTCTCTCTCTGCGCTCTCTCTCTCTGCGCTCTTTCTTTCTCTCTCTGCGCTCTTTCTTTCTCTCTCTGCGCTCTTTCTTTCTCTCTCTGCGCTCTTTCTTTCTCTCTCTGCGCTCTTTCTTTCTCTCTCTGCGCTCTTTCTTTCTCTCTGCGCTCTTTCTTTCTCTCTCTGCGCTCTTTCTTTCTCTCTCTGCGCTCTTTCTTTCTCTCTCTGCGCTCTTTCTTTCTCTCTCTGTGCTCTTTCTTTCTCTCTCTCTGCGCTCTTTCTTTCTCTCTGCGCTCTTTCTTTCTCTCTGCGCTCTTTCTTTCTCTCTCTCTGCGCTCTCTCTCTCTCTCTGCGCTCTTTCTTTCTCTCTGCGCTCTCTCCCTCTGCGCTCTATCTCTCTCTCTGCGCTCTTTCTTTCTCTCTCTGCGCTCTTTCTTTCTCTCTCTCTGCGCTCTCTCTCTCTCTGCGCTCTCTCTCTCTCTCTGCGCTCTTTTTCTCTCTCTGCGCTCTTTCTTTCTCTCTCTGCGCTCTTTCTTTCTCTGCGCTCTTTCTCTCTCTCTGCACTCTTTCTTTCTCTCTCTCTGCGCTCTTTCTTTCTCTCTCTGCGCTCTTTCTTTCTCTCTCTGCGCTCTTTCTTTCTCTCTGCGCACTTTCTTTCTCTCTCTCTCTGCGCTCTTTCTTTCTCTCTCTGCGCTCTTTCTTTCTCTCTGCGCTCTTTCTTTCTCTCTCTCTGCGCACTTTCTTTCTCTCTCTCTGCGCTCTTTCTTTCTCTCTCTCTGCGCTCTTTCTTTCTCTCTCTCTGCGCTCTTTCTTTCTCTCTCTCTGCGCTCTTTCTTTCTCTCTGCGCTCTTTCTTTCTCTCTGCGCTCTTTCTTTCTCTCTCTCTGCGCTCTCTCTCTCTCTGCGCTCTTTCTTTCTCTCTGCGCTCTCTCCCTCTGCGCTCTATCTCTCTCTCTGCGCTCTATCTCTCTCTCTGCGCTCTTTCTTTCTCTCTCTGCGCTCTTTCTTTCTCTCTCTCTGCGCTCTTTCTTTCTCTCTCTCTGCGCTCTCTCTCTCTCTGCGCTCTTTCTTTCTCTCTCTGCGCTCTTTCTTTCTCTCTCTCTGCGCTCTTTCTTTCTCTCTCTGAGCTCTTTCTTTCTCTCTCTGCGCTCTTTCTTTCTCTCTCTCTGCGCTCTCTCTCTCTCTGCGCTCTCTCTCTGTCTGCGCTCTCTTTCTCTCTGCGCTCTCTTTCTCTCTCTCTCTGAGCTCTTTCTCTCTCTCTCTGCGCTCTCTCTCTCTGCGCTGTTTCTCTCTCTCTGCGCTCATTCTCTCTCTCTCTGCGCTCTTTCTTTCTCTCTCTGCGCTCTTTCTTTCTTTCTCTGCGCTCTTACTTTCTCTCTCTCTGCGCTCTTTCTTTCTCTCTCTCTGCGCTCTTTCTTTCTCTCTCTCTCTCTGCGCTCTTTCTTTCTCTCTGCGCACTATCTTTCTCTCTCTCTGCGCTCTTTCTCTCTCTCTGCGCTCTTTCTCTCTCTCTGCGCTCTTTCTTTCTCTCTCTCTGCGCTCATTCTCTCTCTCTCTGCGCTCTTTCTTTCTTTCTCTGCGCTCTTTCTTTCTCTCTCTGTGCTCTTACTTTCTCTCTCTCTGCGCTCTTTCTTTCTCTCTGCGCTCTTTCTTTCCCTCTCTCTGCACTCTTTCTCTCTCTCTGCGCTCTTTCTTTCTCTTTCTGCGCTCTTTCTTTCTCTCTCTGCGCTCTTTCTTTCTCTCTGCGCACTTTCTTTCTCTCTCTCTCTGCGCTCTTTCTTTCTCTCTCTGCGCTCTTTCTTTCTCTCTGCGCTCTTTCTTTCTCTCTCTCTGCGCACTTTCTTTCTCTCTCTCTGCGCTCTTTCTTTCTCTCTCTCTGCGCTCTTTCTTTCTCTCTCTCTGCGCTCTTTCTTTCTCTCTCTCTGCGCTCTTTCTTTCTCTCTGCGCTCTTTCTTTCTCTCTGCGCTCTTTCTTTCTCTCTCTCTGCGCTCTCTCTCTCTCTGCGCTCTTTCTTTCTCTCTCTGCGCTCTTTCTTTCTCTCTCTATGCTCTTTCTCTCTCTCTCTCTGCGCACTTTCTTTCTTTCTCTCTGCGCTCTCTCTCTCTGCGCTCTCTCTCTCTGCACTCTTTTTTTTCTCTCTGCGCTCTTTCTTTCTCTCTCTGCGCTCTTTCTTTCTCTCTCTGCGCTCTTTCTTTCTTTCTCTCTATGCGCTCTTTCTTTCTCTGCGCTCTCTCTCTCTCTCTGCGCTCTTTCTTTCTCTCTCTGCGCTCTTTCTTTCTCTCTCTCTGCGCTCTTTCTTTCTCTCTCTGCGCTCTTTCTTTCTCTCTGCGCACTTTCTTTCTCTCTCTCTGCGCTCTCTCTCTCTGCGCTCTCTCTCTCTGCGCTCTTTCTTTCTCTCTCTGCGCTCTTTCTTTCTCTCTCTGCGCTCTTTCTTTCTCTCTCTGCGCTCTTTCTTTCTCTCTCTGCGCTCTTTCTTTCTCTCTCTGCGCTCTTTCTTTCTCTCTGCGCTCTTTCTTTCTCTCTCTGCACTCTTTCTTTCTCTCTCTGCGCTCTTTCTTTCTCTCTCTGCGCTCTTTCTTTCTCTCTCTGTGCTCTTTCTTTCTCTCTCTCTGCGCTCTTTCTTTCTCTCTGCGCTCTTTCTTTCTCTCTGCGCTCTTTCTTTCTCTCTCTCTGCGCTCTCTCTCTCTCTCTGCGCTCTTTCTTTCTCTCTGCGCTCTCTCCCTCTGCGCTCTATCTCTCTCTCTGCGCTCTTTCTTTCTCTCTCTGCGCTCTTTCTTTCTCTCTCTCTGCGCTCTCTCTCTCTCTGCGCTCTCTCTCTCTCTCTGCGCTCTTTCTCTCTCTCTGCGCTCTTTCTTTCTCTCTCTGCGCTCTTTCTTTCTCTGCGCTCTTTCTCTCTCTCTGCACTCTTTCTTTCTCTCTCTCTGCGCTCTTTCTTTCTCTCTCTGCGCTCTTTCTTTCTCTCTCTGCGCTCTTTCTTTCTCTCTGCGCACTTTCTTTCTCTCTCTCTCTGCGCTCTTTCTTTCTCTCTCTGCGCTCTTTCTTTCTCTCTGCGCTCTTTCTTTCTCTCTCTCTGCGCACTTTCTTTCTCTCTCTCTGCGCTCTTTCTTTCTCTCTCTCTGCGCTCTTTCTTTCTCTCTCTCTGCGCTCTTTCTTTCTCTCTCTCTGCGCTCTTTCTTTCTCTCTGCGCTCTTTCTTTCTCTCTGCGCTCTTTCTTTCTCTCTCTCTGCGCTCTCTCTCTCTCTGCGCTCTTTCTTTCTCTCTGCGCTCTCTCCCTCTGCGCTCTATCTCTCTCTCTGCGCTCTATCTCTCTCTCTGCGCTCTTTCTTTCTCTCTCTGCGCTCTTTCTTTCTCTCTCTCTGCGCTCTTTCTTTCTCTCTCTCTGCGCTCTCTCTCTCTCTGCGCTCTTTCTTTCTCTCTCTGCGCTCTTTCTTTCTCTCTCTCTGCGCTCTTTCTTTCTCTCTCTGAGCTCTTTCTTTCTCTCTCTGCGCTCTTTCTTTCTCTCTCTCTGCGCTCTCTCTCTCTCTGCGCTCTCTCTCTGTCTGCGCTCTCTTTCTCTCTGCGCTCTCTTTCTCTCTCTCTCTGAGCTCTTTCTCTCTCTCTCTGCGCTCTCTCTCTCTGCGCTGTTTCTCTCTCTCTGCGCTCATTCTCTCTCTCTCTGCGCTCTTTCTTTCTCTCTCTGCGCTCTTTCTTTCTTTCTCTGCGCTCTTACTTTCTCTCTCTCTGCGCTCTTTCTTTCTCTCTCTCTGCGCTCTTTCTTTCTCTCTCTCTCTCTGCGCTCTTTCTTTCTCTCTGCGCACTATCTTTCTCTCTCTCTGCGCTCTTTCTCTCTCTCTGCGCTCTTTCTCTCTCTCTGCGCTCTTTCTTTCTCTCTCTCTGCGCTCATTCTCTCTCTCTCTGCGCTCTTTCTTTCTTTCTCTGCGCTCTTTCTTTCTCTCTCTGTGCTCTTACTTTCTCTCTCTCTGCGCTCTTTCTTTCTCTCTGCGCTCTTTCTTTCCCTCTCTCTGCGCTCTTTCTCTCTCTCTGCGCTCTTTCTTTCTCTCTCTGCGCTCTTTCTTTCTCTCTCTGCGCTCTTTCTTTCTCTCTGCGCACTTTCTTTCTCTCTCTCTCTGCGCTCTTTCTTTCTCTCTCTGCGCTCTTTCTTTCTCTCTGCGCTCTTTCTTTCTCTCTCTCTGCGCACTTTCTTTCTCTCTCTCTGCGCTCTTTCTTTCTCTCTCTCTGCGCTCTTTCTTTCTCTCTCTCTGCGCTCTTTCTTTCTCTCTCTCTGCGCTCTTTCTTTCTCTCTGCGCTCTTTCTTTCTCTCTGCGCTCTTTCTTTCTCTCTCTCTGCGCTCTCTCTCTCTCTGCGCTCTTTCTTTCTCTCTCTGCGCTCTTTCTTTCTCTCTCTATGCTCTTTCTCTCTCTCTCTCTGCGCACTTTCTTTCTTTCTCTCTGCGCTCTCTCTCTCTGCGCTCTCTCTCTCTGCACTCTTTTTTTTCTCTCTGCGCTCTTTCTTTCTCTCTCTGCGCTCTTTCTTTCTCTCTCTGCGCTCTTTCTTTCTTTCTCTCTATGCGCTCTTTCTTTCTCTGCGCTCTCTCTCTCTCTCTGCGCTCTTTCTTTCTCTCTCTGCGCTCTTTCTTTCTCTCTCTCTGCGCTCTTTCTTTCTCTCTCTGCGCTCTTTCTTTCTCTCTGCGCACTTTCTTTCTCTCTCTCTGCGCTCTCTCTCTCTGCGCTCTCTCTCTCTGCGCTCTTTCTTTCTCTCTCTGCGCTCTTTCTTTCTCTCTCTGCGCTCTTTCTTTCTCTCTCTGCGCTCTTTCTTTCTCTCTCTGCGCTCTTTCTTTCTCTCTCTGCGCTCTTTCTTTCTCTCTGCGCTCTTTCTTTCTCTCTCTGCACTCTTTCTTTCTCTCTCTGCGCTCTTTCTTTCTCTCTCTGCGCTCTTTCTTTCTCTCTCTGTGCTCTTTCTTTCTCTCTCTCTGCGCTCTTTCTTTCTCTCTGCGCTCTTTCTTTCTCTCTGCGCTCTTTCTTTCTCTCTCTCTGCGCTCTCTCTCTCTCTCTGCGCTCTTTCTTTCTCTCTGCGCTCTCTCCCTCTGCGCTCTATCTCTCTCTCTGCGCTCTTTCTTTCTCTCTCTGCGCTCTTTCTTTCTCTCTCTCTGCGCTCTCTCTCTCTCTGCGCTCTCTCTCTCTCTCTGCGCTCTTTCTCTCTCTCTGCGCTCTTTCTTTCTCTCTCTGCGCTCTTTCTTTCTCTGCGCTCTTTCTCTCTCTCTGCACTCTTTCTTTCTCTCTCTCTGCGCTCTTTCTTTCTCTCTCTGCGCTCTTTCTTTCTCTCTCTGCGCTCTTTCTTTCTCTCTGCGCACTTTCTTTCTCTCTCTCTCTGCGCTCTTTCTTTCTCTCTCTGCGCTCTTTCTTTCTCTCTGCGCTCTTTCTTTCTCTCTCTCTGCGCACTTTCTTTCTCTCTCTCTGCGCTCTTTCTTTCTCTCTCTCTGCGCTCTTTCTTTCTCTCTCTCTGCGCTCTTTCTTTCTCTCTCTCTGCGCTCTTTCTTTCTCTCTGCGCTCTTTCTTTCTCTCTGCGCTCTTTCTTTCTCTCTCTCTGCGCTCTCTCTCTCTCTGCGCTCTTTCTTTCTCTCTGCGCTCTCTCCCTCTGCGCTCTATCTCTCTCTCTGCGCTCTATCTCTCTCTCTGCGCTCTTTCTTTCTCTCTCTGCGCTCTTTCTTTCTCTCTCTCTGCGCTCTTTCTTTCTCTCTCTCTGCGCTCTCTCTCTCTCTGCGCTCTTTCTTTCTCTCTCTGCGCTCTTTCTTTCTCTCTCTCTGCGCTCTTTCTTTCTCTCTCTGAGCTCTTTCTTTCTCTCTCTGCGCTCTTTCTTTCTCTCTCTCTGCGCTCTCTCTCTCTCTGCGCTCTCTCTCTGTCTGCGCTCTCTTTCTCTCTGCGCTCTCTTTCTCTCTCTCTCTGAGCTCTTTCTCTCTCTCTCTGCGCTCTCTCTCTCTGCGCTGTTTCTCTCTCTCTGCGCTCATTCTCTCTCTCTCTGCGCTCTTTCTTTCTCTCTCTGCGCTCTTTCTTTCTTTCTCTGCGCTCTTACTTTCTCTCTCTCTGCGCTCTTTCTTTCTCTCTCTCTGCGCTCTTTCTTTCTCTCTCTCTCTCTGCGCTCTTTCTTTCTCTCTGCGCACTATCTTTCTCTCTCTCTGCGCTCTTTCTCTCTCTCTGCGCTCTTTCTCTCTCTCTGCGCTCTTTCTTTCTCTCTCTCTGCGCTCATTCTCTCTCTCTCTGCGCTCTTTCTTTCTTTCTCTGCGCTCTTTCTTTCTCTCTCTGTGCTCTTACTTTCTCTCTCTCTGCGCTCTTTCTTTCTCTCTGCGCTCTTTCTTTCCCTCTCTCTGCGCTCTTTCTCTCTCTCTGCGCTCTTTCTTTCTCTCTCTGCGCTCTTTCTTTCTCTCTCTGCGCTCTTTCTTTCTCTCTGCGCACTTTCTTTCTCTCTCTCTCTGCGCTCTTTCTTTCTCTCTCTGCGCTCTTTCTTTCTCTCTGAAAGGAAAATCCGTTTTTCCTTCACCCACGCTCCAGAACCGAGAGGAACCTTTCCTCTGCCAGGTACACTGAAGCCTTGTGACTGGATACTACACCATCTGCAACCGTTTTGCAGCAGACTTCCCAGGAAGCTTCACGCCCTGCAACTGTTATCTCCGGTCTTCGGTGAACTTTTCAGGCCTGGGAGACGAACCAAATGAAACGTAACGCACGCCAGGTTTCAAATCCTTTGTCTCAATTTATTACTCATAGGGTAATGGTTTTTATACAGAATAAAAAAAGATATTGGTTAGAGGCGTATCATAGGCGTGTCCTGGGCGTATACTAGGTGTGTCTTGGGCGTAGCTTTGATTAGAGGCGTGATTTAGGGGCAGGACATATTAGTGGCGTGACTTTTGAGACGTGTCTTTTTTCAATACAAGCAATTGTCTAAATACATAGCTTATTCATTGTCTGTTATCAAAAGAGACCTTGAGTCTTAGCAACTTTTTATTACATTATTCTTGCTTCTTGCAGAGAACCATTCTATTATATTCTACTAAAACACCAGGAAATTGACCTTACAAAAGTATCTAGTGATATCCTGGCCAGGAAGAATGAAATGCAATTTAGCAGAGAAACTGAGTGCATTTATGAATTATATTTCAGCAAAAAGGCTGACTACAGAATCTTAACTAGTTATGACCATACAAAATGGAAGCTTAACATGACTGCAGACTCTGGCCTGACATACTGGTCCTAACAATCCCTCCTTTTTGTTCTCTAAAAGAACAAATACCCTTACTAGGTACGCTTCTCAATGACTATGGCCTTATGGGGACCAATAGTATCATAGACTCTGTTCATGGCCACATATGAATTATTAGTTACATACATGGCGTGAGATGAAACTGAAGGTTTCCTTGAGACAAATGAAAGCATTGCACACTTAGCACAGTGAAAAATAACAAAAATTGCTGCGATTATACTAATCACTACAATAAAACCATTGAAAATTTTCATACCCAATTCTCCAATCCAACTAGTGAGTCCTGACATCCAATTTAAGTTAAGGCCTGAGGATTCTTTACGCATCCTTGCTTGAATTTCCTGTAACTTATCCATATCTTTATGAATAGCGCCAGACTCATCCTCAATATAGGCACAGCACTTCTGTCCTACAAGTTTACAAACACCTCCTTGTGAGGCTAGCAGATAATCAAGAGCCATTCTATTCTGTAATAATACTGTTCGGATCTGCTCTTGTTCATTAGTCAAACGGATGATAGCATCACTTGTCTGATTAAGAGCATCATCAATATTTACCATCAGCTCACTTAATTTAGAATAGAGATCCAGAACACCTAAACTAGGTATAAAAACCCCAGCTGCAATGCGGGCTGAACTAATGGTCCTGGTCAGATCTTTTCGATTTCTCAGCCTTCCTTGGGGTAATGTGTCAGATACATAGAAAGTGGGAAGGATGAAACCCAGATAACAAAGGGCAGTGTGATTGCAGGGTACAATCTTAGTGGCCCACATGCCACACAACCAATAGATATATATATATATATCATTAAATATTTCTATAGATTAGAAAATGGCTTACATCTCAATATATCACATAATCTAAGGGTCAGCTATATGTGAGAATTGGTGGGGGCTAATTTCTGCTAAGAGCGACTGCACAAACATTCTTCTTACACACATCTTTCATACTGCATTTACTCAGAATGGCAAAACGGACCAAGATGGCTGCTATGGTCACAATGGCTGACGTGATCCTTTCCTTGTGGTTGACTCACTTCCCTTTGTGACCTCCCACCTTCCTCATATCCAGTCTTCTCAGTCCCCCCATATCCTTAAGAGACAGTCTATTTAAAGAACAGAACAGTTAACCATTTCATAGTCCTGATGGACCAAGATGTCCAAGTTGTGCATAACTGCATTCCTTTCTTTTCCGGCCATTATATTAGCCCAGTTGATTTCTTCTTTGGTCTCTTCTTCTGGGGGACTGGCGACATCATCACCGCAGAGAGGCATAGCGTCGGTGGGGGTTGCAACGCACTTCTGGATCAGAGTTTTGCTGTACTTAATACATAGAGAGCAATGAGTAGGACAAACACACACATACAAAAACATTCGCTAGCTTCGCTCAAAGCAAATCAAAACAACCACCAAGTCCCCATGGTCCCTAAATCCTGGATAAAATACATAACATTGCGCTTTAACTAGGGCGCATACATGCCCCTCCTTTTGAGGCTAAAATATAGTCTAGAGCTATTTTTATTCTGCGGGGTCATTAATTTAAACTAAACCTATTCTTGGTTAAGTGAGTAAATGTCTGTGGCTGTATGATTTAGGATATCCCTGTAAACCTGTCATACAGTAACTCAACTCCTACATTTGGGAATAAATTCCCTGAAACGTATTCTTCCCATAAACTACTTTTTAGCACTTGTGTATTGGGTGCATCTCTTCTGTTTCTAACTCTACCTGTGAGCAAATAACATAACCGTGTGTTTGACTGATAAAGCATTCTCCCACCGGGATATCATTCTGCAGGGAGATTCTATTAACCTAGAAATCCAAACAAAATAAACAAAGTTAAACAAATAATACCTTATACTATTTTGTCATCCTTATGGGACGCCACTTACACAAACATAATGGAGCATACATTGTAACTGAAAAATAATAAAAACCTGTAAAAATAAAAAGTTCAAAGTTCGTGTGTTGAGGCCTGGACATTTTTGCCTATAACCTTTCTCCCTTGATTAGTGGTCAGAGAGTATTGTGTCCATCAAAACACTTATTTGCAGGCGCTGTGTCTTTGTCTTTATTTGCTGTTTGTGCTTAGGCTGGCACCATTTTGACGTGCTTGATGTGTATCCATGATGATAAGAAATTTTTACTGCAATGCTGGTGATGAGTAGCATCTAAATGGCCTTTTCATCTGGGATGAAGAGCGTGCTTGCGTAGAAAATGCTTGACCATTAACCCGTCATGCGTAGGTGCACTTTCAGCTTTAACCTGTGCCTAGAAAGACTCAAAAATATATATTAGTTGCATGCAATACTTATTAATTGTTTTATTACCAATAACATAGTCCTTAATTCGTTACTTTGAACTACTGATGGTCATAACTCATCCCATAAGTGTCTCATAGGGAGAGAATTTATACCTAGAAATAAATTCTTGTATTAATAGGGTTACTACTATTATTAGCATCCACAATATTAAACAGAGATATTCCTTATTAACGCTCCTCAAATTTTAAATTAAGCAACCAATATGGACTTGACTTTGCTACAATCCAAGTTCCTAAAACTTGGTACCTCAGCCTGTGCCAAACCAATTGCTTCCATAATCAACTCTATCCTGTCTGCAGGCCATATCCCTAAGACCTGGAAAACTGCTAGAGTTGTCCCAATCTACAAAAATGGAGACAAAAACACTGTCTCAAATTACAAATCAATCTCTCTTCTCCCAATACACACTTATTCTCATTCATACCTAACTGCCATCTGCCATTTTTTTTGATGCAAATGGTGTCAACCTTTTAGTCATTTAATACTAACTAACCTTAAAACTCGCCCCACAAGTCAAGCATCCCAACAGCCTGCACTCATGGCTATTGTCCCACACCCACAGTCACTCCTGGCTTTCACCTCAAGCACTCCACTGTAACTATTCTGCTAAAACAAATGTGAAATGCCCTGTATATAATATATACCCTGTTCACTTATGCAATTACACTTGCAATAATATATCCCCTGTCCTTTAACTCTATTTCCAGGACATACCCAAAAACAAATAAATGGTTACAAAATGATACATTTGGCAGATATTATATATCCCTCAACATAGGGACGGCTTGCTACCTGCTTTGCTGTGACATCTGCAAAGGTATTATTATTATTTACCAGGGGCCTGTCAGCTCTTGGAGTTAACATTGTTATAATAAATTCTGAACCTATGTATGTGTCTCCCCTCTTTTGTTCCTATATTATCTATATATGTGAACAAAAATACAAAAACACAAAAATAGTTATGAAAACAGGTTGTTTTGATATATAGCAATATTAAACTGGTAAATAGATTTGTATGTGTTGTGACTACAACATATTTACTGCTTGTGTTAAAAGAAAAAGCCTGCAGTAGGTCTTTTAACAACTGTGGCATTTATAATATAAGAAAAATCCTGAAATCCTGAACAAAAGATTTCCTTTTAAAATAGACAAATATTTTTGAACTCTTTGCAAAGTGCTGAGCACACGGCCAGCATTCACTTTAAAAGACACTCTGACTTTAAAAAGAAAAAAATAATTTTCAAAGCGCCTCTTTTTTTTTTTTTTTTTCTTCTGGGAAAACAGCCATAAATTCCACAGTACAGATAACGGGTTTCGCTGTCTAATTCATATTAACTGCTGGATTAATCCTCACGCAGGGGATTCTAACGTTAGTTTAATGTTAAATATGAAGCTTTCCACGCTGTCCTAAAACTGCATTTTGTATGGTCTTTCAAAGATTAAATAACGGGAATATTTTAAATTACTTATAAACACCAAGTCTATGCCAACAAGAGCATGCAAAATTCTTTCATTCATTCACCTGAATGCCTTCTGCAAGAAATCTCATACTCCTGCAAACTTCCATCAATACAATTGCTATCCCGTTTTAACTATGCCCTCTTTTAAGCTAAACAAAATATCTTCAAACATGCAACAGTTATACCATGACTAAATAAACAGCAAGCTTGACCCTACCTGTCTTGTATGGCTTCTACACTGCTTATTTAACGGAGACAATTCTCGCTATCACCCTCATCACCCTCACCCTCCTTTTGAAGCGCTATGTACACTGATGGCGTTAAATACATATATAATGCAATATATTAATTCAAACAGTGCTTATGAGCTCTTACCAGCATTTTAAACAAAAACATCTTAATCCTGAAGAAATAAAATTGAAATGTGTTATCTTACTGCTTTACGGAAAAGAAGACAGTTCTACATTACCTTGTTCTCATGATTAAACTGCTTAAGCACAGAGCTAGTTAATTTTAATGTGAATGCTTCGCATTCTTTAAACTGTAAGAGAGAGGCTGTGCCCCTCCTTTTATTAAGATAGAAATACCACACACGAAAAGAAATGTGTCCGGTTTAAAAAGTATCCGCCTGGCCAGGACGAATAACCCTTTTAAACTATAACCAGGGACTGAGCTGAATATACTCCCCTTCCGTTGTGAGGCATTTCTCCCTTATTCGGTGTACAGTACACCTTTTTAAAACCTTTTAAAATTTAGATTTCATAATGAGCAACTAATATTCATATTTTTTGTACAGATGTTAATAAGCATGACCATACAGTGTCTCACACAAGAAATCATTCAGGAGAAAATTCATCAGGGTTACAAACAAACTCTACATAAAGTAGCGGTGTTTTTTTTTTTTTTTTTTTTTACAGAAACTTTCACTCTGAGCCCCCACGGGCAAAGCAGCACTTCCCTGCTTCTCACTGATAGTGGCACACACTCTGCCAATGACCAAAACCACCACAATTAAAACAGACACCATTATTCTGAGCTATTCTGCCCTCTGCCTTGTAAATACATTGCCTTATTTTCATGCCGAGAACAACCTTCTGCATATTCGACAAACGGGTAATGACTAGCTGTCTGAGCAACAAATTCCTCAGGAATCAGACCAGATTTACACTCGCATTTAAAATTTGTACATTCCTAGGCTTCCGTCCAGAGTCATTCTTACTCATGCAAACACCCATTAGTAGCTTAAAGAAAAACAGCTAAATTATGACAAATAATTGCAATATTTATACTTACACAATATACAATGGTCGTTCAGCTAGATCAGAGATAACAGTCCAGTCGTGCACAGAATTTACTGGACTCTAACCAAAAATTCTGTTTAAAAGGGCCTATCCCAATTCTTCAGTCACAATTTAGGTCTATTAAATTCCCAGAGGGGGTGAAGCATCATATATAAAAATTTACATATATACTCACAACCTCTGTGAACTTCCCACTTCTAGACGCCAAAACTGAAAGGAAAATCCGTTTTTCCTTCACCCACGCTCCAGAACCGAGAGGAACCTTTCCTCTGCCAGGTACACTGAAGCCTTGTGACTGGATACTACACCATCTGCAACCGTTTTGCAGCAGACTTCCCAGGAAGCTTCACGCCCTGCAACTGTTATCTCCGGTCTTCGGTGAACTTTTCAGGCCTGGGAGACGAACCAAATGAAACGTAACGCACGCCAGGTTTCAAATCCTTTGTCTCAATTTATTACTCATAGGGTAATGGTTTTTATACAGAATAAAAAAAGATATTGGTTAGAGGCGTATCATAGGCGTGTCCTGGGCGTATACTAGGTGTGTCTTGGGCGTAGCTTTGATTAGAGGCGTGATTTAGGGGCAGGACATATTAGTGGCGTGACTTTTGAGACGTGTCTTTTTTCAATACAAGCAATTGTCTAAATACATAGCTTATTCATTGTCTGTTATCAAAAGAGACCTTGAGTCTTAGCAACTTTTTATTACATTATTCTTGCTTCTTGCAGAGAACCATTCTATTATATTCTACTAAAACACCAGGAAATTGACCTTACAAAAGTATCTAGTGATATCCTGGCCAGGAAGAATGAAATGCAATTTAGCAGAGAAACTGAGTGCATTTATGAATTATATTTCAGCAAAAAGGCTGACTACAGAATCTTAACTAGTTATGACCATACAAAATGGAAGCTTAACATGACTGCAGACTCTGGCCTGACATACTGGTCCTAACACTCTCTCTATGCTCTTTCTCTCTCTCTCTCTGCGCACTTTCTTTCTCTCTCTCTGCGCACTTTCTTTCTATCTCTCTGCGCTCTTTCTTTCTCTCTGCGCTCTCTCTCTCTGCGCTCTCTCTCTCTGCATTTTTTTTTTCTCTCTGCGCTCTTTCTTTCTCTCTCTGCGCTCTTTCTTTCTCTCTCTGCGCTCTTTCTTTCTTTCTCTCTGCGCACTATCTTTCTCTCTCTCTGCGCTCTTTCTCTCTCTCTGCGCTCTTTCTCTCTCTCTGCGCTCTTTCTTTCTCTCTCTCTGCGCTCTTTCTTTCTCTCTGCGCACTTTCTTTCTCTCACTCTGCGCTCTTTCTCTCTCTCTGCGCTCTTTCTTTCTCTCTGTGCTCTTTCTTTCTCTCTCTCGGCGCTCTTTCTCTCTCTCTCGCTGCGCTCTTTCTCTCTCTCTGCGCTCATTCTCTCTCTCTCTGCGCTCTTTCTTTCTCTGCGCTCTTTCTTTCTCTCTCTGTGCTCTTACTTTCTCTCTCTCTGCGCTCATTCTTTCTCTCTGCGCTCTTTCTTTCCCTCTCTCTGCGCTCTTTCTCTCTCTCTGCGCTCTTTCTTTCTCTCTCTGCGCTCTTTCTTTCTCTCTCTGCGCTCTTTCTTTCTCTCTGCGCACTTTCTTTCTCTCTCTCTCTGCGCTCTTTCTTTCTCTCTCTGCGCTCTTTCTTTCTCTCTCTATGCTCTTTCTCTCTCTCTCTCTGCACTCTTTTTTTTCTCTCTGCGCTCTTTCTTTCTCTCTCTATGCTCTTTCTCTCTCTCTCTCTGCGCACTTTCTTTCTCTCTCTCTGCGCACTTTCTTTCTATCTCTCTGCGCTCTTTCTTTCTCTCTGCGCTCTCTCTCTCTGCGCTCTCTCTCTCTGCATTTTTTTTTTCTCTCTGCGCTCTTTCTTTCTCTCTCTGCGCTCTTTCTCTCTCTCTGCGCTCTTTCTTTCTCTCTCTCTGCGCTCTTTCTTTCTCTCTGCGCACTTTCTTTCTCTCACTCTGCGCTCTTTCTCTCTCTCTGCGCTCTTTCTTTCTCTCTGTGCTCTTTCTTTCTCTCTCTCGGCGCTCTTTCTCTCTCTCTCGCTGCGCTCTTTCTCTCTCTCTGCGCTCATTCTCTCTCTCTCTGCGCTCTTTCTTTCTCTGCGCTCTTTCTTTCTCTCTCTGTGCTCTTACTTTCTCTCTCTCTGCGCTCATTCTTTCTCTCTGCGCTCTTTCTTTCCCTCTCTCTGCGCTCTTTCTCTCTCTCTGCGCTCTTTCTTTCTCTCTCTGCGCTCTTTCTTTCTCTCTCTGCGCTCTTTCTTTCTCTCTGCGCACTTTCTTTCTCTCTCTCTCTGCGCTCTTTCTTTCTCTCTCTGCGCTCTTTCTTTCTCTCTCTATGCTCTTTCTCTCTCTCTCTCTGCACTCTTTTTTTTCTCTCTGCGCTCTTTCTTTCTCTCTCTGCGCTCTTTCTTTCTCTCTCTGCGCTCTTTCTTTCTTTCTCTCTATGCGCTCTTTCTTTCTCTGCGCTCTCTCTCTCTCTCTGCGCTCTTTCTTTCTCTCTCTGCGCTCTTTCTTTCTCTCTCTCTGCGCTCTTTCTTTCTCTCTCTGCGCTCTTTCTTTCTCTCTGCGCACTTTCTTTCTCTTTCTCTGCGCTCTCTCTCTGCGCTCTCTCTCTCTCTCTGCGCTCTTTCTTTCTCTCTCTGCGCTCTTTCTTTCTCTCTCTGCGCTCTTTCTTTCTCTCTCTGCGCTCTTTCTTTCTCTCTCTCTGCGCTCTTTCTCTCTCTCTGCGCTCTTTCTCTCTCTGCGCTCTTTCTTTCTCTCTCTGCGCTCTTTCTTTCTTTCTCTCTCTGCGCTCTTTCTTTCTCTGCGCTCTCTCTCTCTCTCTCTGCGCTCTCTCTCTCTCTCTCTGCGCTCTTTCTTTCTCTCTCTGCGCTCTTTCTTTCTCTCTCTGCGCTCTTTCTTTCTCTCTCTGCGCTCTTTCTTTCTCTCTCTGCGCTCTTTCTTTCTCTCTCTCTGCGCTCTTTCTTTCTCTCTCTCTGCGCTCTTTCTTTCTCTCTCTGCGCTCTTTCTTTCTCTCTCTCTGCGCTCTTTCTTTCTCTCTCTCTGCGCTCTTTCTTTCTCTCCTGCGCTCTTTCTCTCTCTCTGCGCTCTTTCTTTCTCTCTCTGCGCTCTTTCTTTCTCTCTCTGCGATCTTTCTTTCTTTCTCTCTCTGCGCTCTTTCTTTCTCTCTCTGCGCACTTTCTTTCTCTCTGCGCACTTTCTTTCTCTCTCTCTGCGCTCTCTCTCTCTCTCTGCGCTCTTTCTTTCTCTCTGCGCTCTCTCTCTCTGCGCTCTCTCTCTCTCTCTGCGCTCTTTCTTTCTCTCTCTGCGCTCTTTCTTTCTCTCTCTCTGCGCTCTTTCTTTCTCTCTCTCTGCGCTCTTTCTTTCTCTCTGCGCACTTTCTTTCTCTCACTCTGCGCTCTTTCTCTCTCTCTGCTCTCTTTCTTTCTCTCTGCGCTCTTTCTTTCTCTCTCTCGGCGCTCTTTCTCTCTCTCTCGCTGCGCTCTTTCTCTCTCTCTGCGCTCATTCTCTCTCTCTCTGCGCTCTTTCTTTCTCTCTCTGTGCTTTTTCTTTCTCTCTCTGCGCTCTTTCTTACTCTCTCTGCGCTCTTTCTTTCTCTCTCTCTGCGCTCTTTCTTTCTCTCTCTCTGTGCTCTTTCTTTCTCTCTCTCTGTGCTCTTTCTTTCTCTCTCTGCGCTCTTTCTTTCTTTCTCTCTCTGCGCTCTTTCTTTCTCTTTCTCTGCGCTCTTTCTTTCTCTCTCTGCGCATTTTCTTTCTCTCTCTGCGCTCTTTCTTTCTTTCTCTGTGCTTTTTCTTTCTCTCTCTGCGCATTTTCTTTCTCTCTCTGCGCTCTTTCTTTCTTTCTCTGTGCTTTTTCTTTCTCTCTCTGCGCTCTTTCTTACTCTTTCTCTGCGCTCTTTCTTTCTCTCTCTGCGCATTTTCTTTCTCTCTCTGCGCTCTTTCTTTCTTTCTCTCTCTGCGCTCTTTCTTTCTCTTTCTCTGCGCTCTTTCTTTCTCTCTCTGCGCATTTTCTTTCTCTCTCTGCGCTCTTTCTTTCTTTCTCTGTGCTTTTTCTTTCTCTCTCTGCGCTCTTTCTTACTCTCTCTGCGCTCTTTCTTTCTCTCTCTCTGCGCTCTTTCTTTCTCTCTCTCTGTGCTCTTTCTTTCTCTCTCTCTGTGCTCTTTCTTTCTCTCTCTGCGCTCTTTCTTTCTTTCTCTCTCTGCGCTCTTTCTTTCTCTTTCTCTGCGCTCTTTCTTTCTCTCTCTGCGTATTTTCTTTCTCTCTCTGCGCTCTTTCTTTCTTTCTCTCTCTGCGCTCTTTCTTTCTCTCTCTCTGCGCTCTTTCTTTCTCTCTCTCTGCGCTCTTTCTTTCTCTCTCTCTCTCTCTGCGCTCTTTCTTTCTCTCTGCGCACTTTCTTTCTCTCTCTCTGCGCTCTTTCTCTCTGCGCTCTTTCTTTCTCTCTGCGCTCTTTCTTTCTCTCTCTCTGCGCTCTTTCTCTCTCTCTCGCTGCGCTCTTTCTGTCTCTCTGCGCTCATTCTCTCTCTCTCTGCGCTCTTTCTTTCTCTCTCTCTCTCTCTCTCTGCGCTCTTTCTTTCTCTCTGCGCACTATCTTTCTCTCTCTCTGCGCTCTTTCTCTCTCTCTGCGCTCTTTCTTTCTCTCTGCGCTCTTTCTTTCTCTCTCTCTGCGCTCTTTCTCTCTCTCTCGCTGCGCTCTTTCTCTCTCTCTGCGCTCATTCTCTCTCTCTCTGCGCTCTTTCTTTCTCTCTCTGCGCTCTTTCTTTCTCTCTCTGCGCTCTTACTTTCTCTATCTCTGCGCTCTTTCTTTCTCTCTGCGCTCTTTCTTTCTCTCTCGCTGCGCTCTTTCTCTCTCTCTGCGCTCATTCTCTCTCTCTCTGCGCTATTTCTCTCTCTCTGTGCTCTTTCTTTCTCTCTCTGCGCTCTTTCTTTCTCTCTGCGCACTTTCTTTCTCTCTCTGCGCTCTTTCTTTCTCTCTCTGCGCTCTTTCTTTCTCTCTCTATGCTCTTTCTCTCTCTCTCTCTCTGCGCACTTTCTTTCTCTCTCTCTGCGCACTTTCTTTCTATCTCTCTGTGCTCTTTCTTTCTCTCTGCGCTCTCTCTCTGCGCTCTCTCTCTCTGCACTCTTTTTTTTCTCTCTGCGCTCTTTCTTTCTCTCTCTGCGCTCTTTCTTTCTCTCTCTGCGCTCTTTCTTTCTTTCTCTCTCTGCGCTCTTTCTTTCTCTGCGCTCTCTCTCTCTCTCTCTGCGCTCTTGCTTTCTCTCTCTGCGCTCTTTCTTTCTCTCTCTCTGCGCTCTTTCTCTCTCTGCGCTCTTTCTTTCTCTCTCTCTGTGCTCTTTCTTTCTCTCTCTGCGCTCTTTCTTTCTCTCTCTATGCTCTTTCTCTCTCTCTCTCTGCGCACTTTCTTTCTTTCTCTCTGCGCTCTCTCTCTCTGCGCTCTCTCTCTGCACTATTTTTTTTCTCTCTGCGCTCTTTCTTTCTCTCTCTGCGCTCTTTCTTTCTCTCTCTGCGCTCTTTCTTTCTTTCTCTCTATGCGCTCTTTCTTTCTCTGCGCTCTCTCTCTCTCTCTGCGCTCTTTCTTTCTCTCTCTGCGCTCTTTCTTTCTCTCTCTCTGCGCTCTTTCTTTCTCTCTCTGCGCTCTTTCTTTCTCTCTGCGCACTTTCTTTCTCTCTCTCTGCGCTCTCTCTCTCTGCGCTCTCTCTCTCTCTGCGCTCTTTCTTTCTCTCTCTGCGCTCTTTCTTTCTCTCTCTGCGCTCTTTCTTTCTCTCTCTGCGCTCTTTCTTTCTCTCTCTGCGCTCTTTCTTTCTCTCTCTCTGCGCTCTTTCTTTCTCTCTCTCTGCGCTCTTTCTCTCTCTCTGCGCTCTTTCTCTCTCTCTGTGCTCTTTCTTTCTCTCTCTGCGCTCTTTCTTTCTTTCTCTCTCTGCGCTCTTTCTTTCTCTGCGCTCTCTCTCTCTCTCTCTGCGCTCTCTCTCTCTCTCTCTGCGCTCTTTCTTTCTCTCTCTGCGCTCTTTCTTTCTCTCTCTGCGCTCTTTCTTTCTCTCTCTGCGCTCTTTCTTTCTCTTTCTGCGCTCTTTCTTTCTCTCTCTCTGCGCTCTTTCTTTCTCTCTCTCTGCGCTCTTTCTTTCTCTCTCTCTGCGCTCTTTCTTTCTCTCTCTCTGCGCTCTTTCTTTCTCTCTCTCTGCGCTCTTTCTTTCTCTCCTGCGCTCTTTCTCTCTCTCTGCGCTCTTTCTTTCTCTCTCTGCGCACTTTCTTTCTCTCTGCGCACTTTCTTTCTCTCTCTCTGCGCTCTCTCTGCGCTCTTTCTTTCTCTCTGCGCTCTTTCTTTCTCTCTGCGCTCTCTCTCTCTGCGCTCTCTCTCTCTCTCTGCGCTCTTTCTTTCTCTCTCTGCGCTCTTTCTTTCTCTCTCTCTGCGCTCTTTCTTTCTCTCTCTCTGCGCTCTTGCTTTCTCTCTCTGCGCTCTTTCTTTCTCTCTCTCTGCGCTCTTTCTCTCTCTGCGCTCTTTCTTTCTCTCTCTCTGTGCTCTTTCTTTCTCTCTCTGCGCTCTTTCTTTCTCTCTCTATGCTCTTTCTCTCTCTCTCTCTGCGCACTTTCTTTCTTTCTCTCTGCGCTCTCTCTCTCTGCGCTCTCTCTCTCTGCACTCTTTTTTCTCTCTCTGCGCTCTTTCTTTCTCTCTCTGCGCTCTTTCTTTCTCTCTCTGCGCTCTTTCTTTCTTTCTCTCTATGCGCTCTTTCTTTCTCTGCGCTCTCTCTCTCTCTCTGCGCTCTTTCTTTCTCTCTCTGCGCTCTTTCTTTCTCTCTCTCTGCGCTCTTTCTTTCTCTCTGCGCACTATCTTTCTCTCTCTCTGCGCTCTTTCTCTCTCTCTGCGCTCTTTCTCTCTCTCTGCGCTCTTTCTTTCTCTCTCTCTGCGCTCTTTCTCTCTCTCTCGCTGCGCTCTTTCTCTCTCTCTGCGCTCATTCTCTCTCTCTCTGCGCTCTTTCTTTCTTTCTCTGCGCTCTTTCTTTCTCTCTCTGTGCTCTTACTTTCTCTCTCTGCGCTCTTTCTTTCTCTCTGCGCTCTTTCTTTCCCTCTCTCTGCGCTCTTTCTCTCTCTCTGCGCTCTTTCTTTCTCTCTCTGCGCTCTTTCTTTCTCTCTCTGCGCTCTTTCTTTCTCTCTGCGCACTTTCTTTCTCTCTCTCTCTGCGCTCTTTCTTTCTCTCTCTGCGCTCTTTCTTTCTCTCTCTATGCTCTTTCTCTCTCTCTCTCTGCGCACTTTCTTTCTCTCTCTCTGCGCACTTTCTTTCTATCTCTCTGCGCTCTTTCTTTCTCTCTGCGCTCTCTCTCTCTGCGCTCTCTCTCTCTGCATTTTTTTTTTCTCTCTGCGCTCTTTCTTTCTCTCTCTGCGCTCTTTCTTTCTTTCTCTCTGCGCACTATCTTTCTCTCTCTCTGCGCTCTTTCTCTCTCTCTGCGCTCTTTCTCTCTCTCTGCGCTCTTTCTCTCTCTCTGCGCTCTTTCTTTCTCTCTCTCTGCGCTCTTTCTCTCTCTCTCTCTGCGCTCTTTCTTTCTCTCTCTCTGCGCTCTTTCTCTCTCTCTCGCTGCGCTCTTTCTCTCTCTCTGCGCTCATTCTCTCTCTCTCTGCGCTCTTTCTTTCTCTGCGCTCTTTCTTTCTCTCTCTGTGCTCTTACTTTCTCTCTCTCTGCGCTCATTCTTTCTCTCTGCGCTCTTTCTTTCCCTCTCTCTGCGCTCTTTCTCTCTCTCTGCGCTCTTTCTTTCTCTCTCTGCGCTCTTTCTTTCTCTCTCTGCGCTCTTTCTTTCTCTCTGCGCACATTCTTTCTCTCTCTCTCTGCGCTCTTTCTTTCTCTCTCTGCGCTCTTTCTTTCTCTCTCTATGCTCTTTCTCTCTCTCTCTCTGCACTCTTTTTTTTCTCTCTGCGCTCTTTCTTTCTCTCTCTGCGCTCTTTCTTTCTCTCTCTGCGCTCTTTCTTTCTTTCTCTCTATGCGCTCTTTCTTTCTCTGCGCTCTCTCTCTCTCTCTGCGCTCTTTCTTTCTCTCTCTGCGCTCTTTCTTTCTCTCTCTCTGCGCTCTTTCTTTCTCTCTCTGCGCTCTTTCTTTCTCTCTGCGCACTTTCTTTCTCTTTCTCTGCGCTCTCTCTCTCTGTGCTCTCTCTCTCTCTCTGCGCTCTTTCTTTCTCTCTCTGCGCTCTTTCTTTCTCTCTCTGCGCTCTTTCTTTCTCTCTCTGCGCTCTTTCTTTCTCTCTCTGCGCTCTTTCTTTCTCTCTCTCTGCGCTCTTTCTCTCTCTCTGCGCTCTTTCTCTCTCTGCGCTCTTTCTTTCTCTCTCTGCGCTCTTTCTTTCTTTCTCTCTCTGCGCTCTTTCTTTCTATGCGCTCTCTCTCTCTCTCTGCGCTCTCTCTCTCTCTCTGCGCTCTTTCTTTCTCTCTCTGCGCTCTTTCTTTCTCTCTCTGCGCTCTTTCTTTCTCTCTCTGCGCTCTTTCTTTCTCTCTCTGCGCTCTTTCTTTCTCTCTCTCTGCGCTCTTTCTTTCTCTCTCTCTGCGCTCTTTCTTTCTCTCTCTGCGCTCTTTCTTTCTCTCTCTCTGCGCTCTTTCTTTCTCTCTCTCTGCGCTCTTTCTTTCTCTCCTGCGCTCTTTCTCTCTCTCTGCGCTCTTTCTTTCTCTCTCTGCGCTCTTTCTTTCTCTCTCTGCGATCTTTCTTTCTTTCTCTCTCTGCGCTCTTTCTTTCTCTCTCTGCGCACTTTCTTTCTCTCTGCGCACTTTCTTTCTCTCTCTCTGCGCTCTCTCTCTCTCTGCGCTCTTTCTTTCTCTCTGCGCTCTTTCTTTCTCTCTGCGCTCTCTCTCTCTGCGCTCTCTCTCTCTCTCTGTGCTCTTTCTTTCTCTCTCTGCGCTCTTTCTTTCTCTCTCTCTGCGCTCTTTCTTTCTCTCTCTCTGCGCTCTTTCTTTCTCTCTGCGCACTTTCTTTCTCTCACTCTGCGCTCTTTCTCTCTCTCTGCGCTCTTTCTTTCTCTCTGTGCTCTTTCTTTCTCTCTCTCGGCGCTCTTTCTCTCTCTCTCGCTGCGCTCTTTCTCTCTCTCTGCGCTCATTCTCTCTCTCTCTGCGCTCTTTCTTTCTCTCTCTGTGCTTTTTCTTTCTCTCTCTGCGCTCTTTCTTACTCTCTCTGCGCTCTTTCTTTCTCTCTCTCTGCGCTCTTTCTTTCTCTCTCTCTGTGCTCTTTCTTTCTCTCTCTCTGTGCTCTTTCTTTCTCTCTCTGCGCTCTTTCTTTCTTTCTCTCTCTGCGCTCTTTCTTTCTCTTTCTCTGCGCTCTTTCTTTCTCTCTCTGCGCATTTTCTTTCTCTCTCTGCGCTCTTTCTTTCTTTCTCTCTCTGCGCTCTTTCTTTCTCTCTCTCTGCGCTCTTTCTTTCTCTCTCTCTGCGCTCTTTCTTTCTCTCTCTCTCTCTCTGCGCTCTTTCTTTCTCTCTGCGCACTTTCTTTCTCTCTCTCTGCGCTCTTTCTCTCTGCGCTCTTTCTTTCTCTCTGCTCTCTTTCTTTCTCTCTCTCTGCGCTCTTTCTCTCTCTCTCGCTGCGCTCTTTCTGCCTCTCTGCGCTCATTCTCTCTCTCTCTGCGCTCTTTCTTTCTCTCTCTCTCTCTGCGCTCTTTCTTTCTCTCTGCGCACTATCTTTCTCTCTCTCTGCGCTCTTTCTCTCTCTCTGCGCTCTTTCTTTCTCTCTGCGCTCTTTCTTTCTCTCTCTCTGCGCTCTTTCTCTCTCTCTCGCTGCGCTCTTTCTCTCTCTCTGCGCTCATTCTCTCTCTCTCTGCGCTCTTTCTTTCTCTCTCTGCGCTCTTTCTTTCTCTCTCTGCGCTCTTACTTTCTCTCTCTCTGCGCTCTTTCTTTCTCTCTGCGCTCTTTCTTTCTCTCTCGCTGCGCTCTTTCTCTCTCTCTGCGCTCATTCTCTCTCTCTCTGCGCTATTTCTCTCTCTCTGCGCTCTTTCTTTCTCTCTCTGCGCTCTTTCTTTCTCTCTGCGCACTTTCTTTCTCTCTCTGCGCTCTTTCTTTCTCTCTCTGCGCTCTTTCTTTCTCTCTCTATGCTCTTTCTCTCTCTCTCTCTGCGCACTTTCTTTCTCTCTCTCTGCGCACTTTCTTTCTATCTCTCTGTGCTCTTTCTTTCTCTCTGCGCTCTCTCTGCGCTCTCTCTCTCTGCACTCTTTTTTTTCTCTCTGCGCTTTTTCTTTCTCTCTCTGCGCTCTTTCTTTCTCTCTCTGCGCTCTTTCTTTCTTTCTCTCTCTGCGCTCTTTCTTTCTCTGCGCTCTCTCTCTCTGCGCTCTTGCTTTCTCTCTCTGCGCTCTTTCTTTCTCTCTCTCTGCGCTCTTTCTCTCTCTGCGCTCTTTCTTTCTCTCTCTCTGTGCTCTTTCTTTCTCTCTCTGCGCTCTTTCTTTCTCTCTCTATGCTCTTTCTCTCTCTCTCTCTGCGCACTTTCTTTCTTTCTCTCTGCGCTCTCTCTCTCTGCGCTCTCTCTCTCTGCACTCTTTTTTTTCTCTCTGCGCTCTTTCTTTCTCTCTCTGCGCTCTTTCTTTCTCTCTCTGCGCTCTTTCTTTCTTTCTCTCTATGCGCTCTTTCTTTCTCTGCGCTCTCTCTCTCTCTCTGCGCTCTTTCTTTCTCTCTCTGCGCTCTTTCTTTCTCTCTCTCTGCGCTCTTTCTTTCTCTCTCTGCGCTCTTTCTTTCTCTCTGCGCACTTTCTTTCTCTCTCTCTGCGCTCTCTCTCTCTGCGCTCTCTCTCTCTCTCTCTGCGCTCTTTCTTTCTCTCTCTGCGCTCTTTCTTTCTCTCTCTGCGCTCTTTCTTTCTCTCTCTGCGCTCTTTCTTTCTCTCTCTGCGCTCTTTCTTTTTCTCTCTCTGCGCTCTTTCTTTCTCTCTCTCTGCGCTCTTTCTCTCTCTCTGCGCTCTTTCTCTCTCTCTGCGCTCTTTCTTTCTCTCTCTGCGCTCTTTCTTTCTTTCTCTCTCTGCGCTCTTTCTTTCTCTGCGCTCTCTCTCTCTCTCTCTGCGCTCTCTCTCTCTCTCTCTGCGCTCTTTCTTTCTCTCTCTGCGCTCTTTCTTTCTCTCTCTGCGCTCTTTCTTTCTCTCTCTGCGCTCTTTCTTTCTCTCTCTGCGCTCTTTCTTTCTCTCTCTCTGCGCTCTTTCTTTCTCTCTCTCTGCGCTCTTTCTTTCTCTCTCTCTGCGCTCTTTCTTTCTCTCCTGCGCTCTTTCTCTCTCTCTGCGCTCTTTCTTTCTCTCTCTGCGCACTTTCTTTCTCTCTGCGCACTTTCTTTCTCTCTCTCTGCGCTCTCTCTGCGCTCTTTCTTTCTCTCTGCGCTCTTTCTTTCTCTCTGCGCTCTCTCTCTCTGCGCTCTCTCTCTCTCTCTGCGCTCTTTCTTTCTCTCTCTGCGCTCTTTCTTTCTCTCTCTCTGCGCTCTTTCTTTCTCTCTCTCTGCGCTCTTTCTTTCTCTCTGTGCTCTTTCTTTCTCTCTCTGCGCTCTTTCTTTCTTTCTTTCTCTCTCTGCGCTCTTTCTTTCTCTGCGCTCTCTCTCTCTCTGCGCTCTTTCTTTCTCTCTCTGCGCTCTTTCTTTCTCTCTCTCTGCGCTCTTTCTTTCTCTCTCTGAGCTCTTTCTTTCTCTCTCTGCGCTCTTTCTTTCTCTCTCTCTGCGCTCTCTCTCTCTCTGCGCTCTCTCTCTGTCTGCGCTCTCTTTCTCTCTGCGCTCTCTTTCTCTCTCTCTCTGAGCTCTTTCTCTCTCTCTCTGCACTCTCTCTCTCTCCGCGCTGTTTCTCTCTCTCTGCGCTCATTCTCTCTCTCTCTGCGCTCTTTCTTTCTCTCTCTGCGCTCTTTCTTTCTTTCTCTGCGCTCTTTCTTTCTCTCTCTGCGCTCTTACTTTCTCTCTCTCTGCGCTCTTTCTTTCTCTCTGCGCTCTTTCTTTCTCTCTCTCTGCGCTCTTTCTCTCTCTCTCTCGCTGCGCTCTTTCTCTCTCTCTGCGCTCATTCTCTCTCTCTCTGCGCTATTTCTTTCTCTCTCTGCGCTCTTTCTTTCTCTCTCTGCGCTCTTTCTTTCTCTCTGCGCACTTTCTTTCTCTCTCTGCGCTCTTTCTTTCTCTCTCTGCGCTCTTTCTTTCTCTCTCTATGCTCTTTCTCTCTCTCTCTCTGCGCACTTTCTTTCTCTCTCTCTACGCTCTTTCTTTCTATCTCTCTGTGCTCTTTCTTTCTCTCTGCGCTCTCTCTCTGCGCTCTCTCTGCACTCTTTTTTTCTCTCTGCGCTCTTTCTTTCTCTCTCTGCGCTCTTTCTTTCTTTCTCTGCGCTCTCTCCCTCTCTCTCTGCGCTCTTGCTTTCTCTCTCTGCGCTCTTTCTTTCTCTCTCTCTGCGCTCTTTCTCTCTCTGCGCTCTTTCTTTCTCTCTCTCTGTGCTCTTTCTTTCTCTCTCTGCGCTCTTTCTTTCTCTCTCTATGCTCTTTCTCTCTCTCTCTCTGCGCTCTTTCTTTCTCTGCGCTCTCTCTCTCTCTGCGCTCTTTCTTTCTCTCTCTGCGCTCTTTCTTTCTCTCTCTCTGCGCTCTTTCTTTATCTCTCTGCGCTCTTTCTTTCTCTCTGCGCACTTTCTTTCTCTCTCTCTGCGCTCTCTCTCTCTGCGCTCTCTCTCTCTCTGCGCTCTTTCTTTCTCTCTCTGCGCTCTTTCTTTCTCTCTCTGCGCTCTTTCTTTCTCTCTCTGCGCTCTTTCTTTCTCTCTCTGCGCTCTTTCTTTCTCTCTCTCTGCGCTCTTTCTTTCTCTCTCTCTGCGCTCTTTCTCTCTCTCTGCGCTCTTTCTCTCTCTCTGCGCTCTTTCTCTCTCTCTGCGCTCTTTCTTTCTCTCTCTGCGCTCTTTCTTTCTTTCTCTCTCTGCGCTCTTTCTTTCTCTGCGCTCTCTCTCTCTCTCTCTGCGCTCTCTCTCTCTCTCTGCGCTCTTTCTTTCTCTCTCTGCGCTCTTTCTTTCTCTCTCTGCGCTCTTTCTTTCTCTCTCTGCGCTCTTTCTTTCTCTCTCTGCGCTCTTTCTTTCTCTCTCTCTGCGCTCTTTCTTTCTCTCTCTGCGCTCTTTCTTTCTCTCTCTCTGCGCTCTTTCTTTCTCTCTCTCTGCGCTCTTTCTTTCTCTCTCTCTGCGCTCTTTCTTTCTCTCTGCGCTCTTTCTTTCTCTCTCTCTGCGCTCTTTCTTTCTCTCTCTCTGCGCTCTTTCTTTCTCTCTCTGCGCTCTTTCTTTCTCTCTCTGCGCTCTTTCTTTCTCTCTCTGCGATCTTTCTTTCTTTCTCTTTCTGCGCTCTTTCTTTCTCTCTCTGCGCACTTTCTTTCTCTCTGCGCACTTTCTTTCTCTCTCTCTGCGCTCTCTCTCTCTGCGCTCTTTCTTTCTCTCTGCGCTCTTTCTTTCTCTCTGCGCTCTCTCTCTCTCTGCGCTCTCTCTCTCTCTCTGCGCTCTTTCTTTCTCTCTCTGCGCTCTTTCTTTCTCTCTCTCTGCGCTCTTTCTTTCTCTCTCTCTGCGCTCTTTCTTTCTCTCTCTCTGCGCTCTTTCTTTCTCTCTGTGCTCTTTCTTTCTCTCTCTAAGCTCTTTCTTTCTTTCTCTCTCTGCGCTCTTTCTTTCTCTGCGCTCTCTCTCTCTCTGCGCTCTTTCTTTCTCTCTCTGCGCTCTTTCTTTCTCTCTCTCTGCGCTCTTTCTTTCTCTCTCTGCGCTCTTTCTTTCTCTCTGCGCACTTTCTTTCTCTCTCTCTGCGCTCTCTCTCTCTGCGCTCTCTCTCTCTCTCTGCGCTCTTTCTTTCTCTCTCTGCGCTCTTTCTTTCTCTCTCTGCGCTCTTTCTTTCTCTCTCTGCGCTCTTTCTTTCTCTCTCTCTGCGCTCTTTCTTTCTCTCTCTCTGCGCTCTTTCTCTCTCTCTGCGCTCTTTCTCTCTCTCTGCGCTCTTTCTCTCTCTCTGCGCTCTTTCTTTCTCTCTCTGCGCTCTTTCTTTCTTTCTCTCTCTGCGCTCTTTCTTTCTCTGCGCTCTCTCTCTCTCTCTCTGCGCTCTCTCTCTCTCTCTGCGCTCTTTCTTTCTCTCTCTGCGCTCTTTCTTTCTCTCTCTGCGCTCTTTCTTTCTCTCTCTGCGCTCTTTCTTTCTCTCTCTGCGCTCTTTCTTTCTCTCTCTCTGCGCTCTTTCTTTCTCTCTCTGCGCTCTTTCTTTCTCTCTCTCTGCGCTCTTTCTTTCTCTCTCTCTACGCTCTTTCTTTCTCTCTCTCTGCGCTCTTTCTTTCTCTCCTGCGCTCTTTCTTTCTCTCTCTCTGCGCTCTTTCTTTCTCTCTCTCTGCGCTCTTTCTTTCTCTCTCTGCGCTCTTTCTTTCTCTCTCTGCGCTCTTTCTTTCTCTCTCTGCGATCTTTCTTTCTTTCTCTCTCTGCGCTCTTTCTTTCTCTCTCTGCGCACTTTCTTTCTCTCTGCGCACTTTCTTTCTCTCTCTCTGCGCTCTCTCTCTCTGCGCTCTTTCTTTCTCTCTGCGCTCTTTCTTTCTCTCTGCGCTCTCTCTCTCTCTGCGCTCTCTCTCTCTCTCTGCGCTCTTTCTTTCTCTCTCTGCGCTCTTTCTTTCTCTCTCTCTGCGCTCTTTCTTTCTCTCTCTCTGCGCTCTTTCTTTCTCTCTCTCTGCGCTCTTTCTTTCTCTCTGTGCTCTTTCTTTCTCTCTCTAAGCTCTTTCTTTCTTTCTCTCTCTGCGCTCTTTCTTTCTCTGCGCTCTCTCTCTCTCTGCGCTCTTTCTTTCTCTCTCTGCGCTCTTTCTTTCTCTCTCTCTGCGCTCATTCTTTCTCTCTCTGAGCTCTTTCTTTCTCTCTCTGCGCTCTTTCTTTCTCTCTCTCTGCGCTCTCTCTCTCTCTGCGCTCTCTCTCTGTCTGCGCTCTCTTTCTCTCTGCGCTCTCTTTCTCTCTCTCTCTGAGCTCTTTCTCTCTCTCTGCGCTCTCTCTCTCTGCGCTGTTTCTCTCTCTCTGCGCTCATTCTCTCTCTCTCTGCGCTCTTTCTTTCTCTCTCTGCGCTCTTTCTTTCTTTCTCTGCGCTCTTTCTTTCTTTCTCTGCGCTCTTACTTTCTCTCTCTCTGCGCTCTTTCTTTCCCTCTCTCTGCGCTCTTTCTCTCTCTCTGCGCTCTTTCTTTCTCTCTCTGCGCTCTTTCTTTCTCTCTCTGCGCTCTTTCTTTCTCTCTGCGCACTTTCTTTCTCTCTCTCTCTGCGCTCTTTCTTTCTCTCTCTGCGCTCTTTCTTTCTCTCTCTATGCTCTTTCTCTCTCTCTCTCTGCGCACTTTCTTTCTCTCTCTCTGCGCACTTTCTTTCTATCTCTCTGCGCTCTTTCTTTCTCTCTGCGCTCTCTCTCTCTGCGCTCTCTCTCTCTGCACTCTTTTTTTTCTCTCTGTGCTCTTTCTTTCTCTCTCTGCGCTCTTTCTTTCTCTCTCTGCGCTCTTTCTTTCTTTCTCTCTGCGCACTATCTTTCTCTCTCTCTGCGCTCTTTCTGTCTCTCTGCGCTCTTTCTCTCTCTCTGCGCTCTTTCTTTCTCTCTCTCTGCGCTCTTTCTCTCTCTCTCTCTGCGCTCTTTCTTTCTCTCTCTCTGCGCTCTTTCTCTCTCTCTCGCTGCACTCTTTCTCTCTCTCTGCGCTCATTCTCTCTCTCTCTGCGCTCTTTCTTTCTCTGCGCTCTTTCTTTCTCTCTCTGTGCTCTTACTTTCTCTCTCTCTGCGCTCTTTCTTTCTCTCTGCGCTCTTTCTTTCCCTCTCTCTGCGCTCTTTCTCTCTCTCTGCGCTCTTTCTTTCTCTCTCTGCGCTCTTTCTTTCTCTCTCTGCGCTCTTTCTTTCTCTCTGCGCACTTTCTTTCTCTCTCTCTCTGCGCTCTTTCTTTCTCTCTCTGCGCTCTTTCTTTCTCTCTCTATGCTCTTTCTCTCTCTCTCTCTGCGCACTTTCTTTCTTTCTCTCTGCGCTCTCTCTCTCTGCGCTCTCTCTCTCTGCACTCTTTTTTTTCTCTCTGCGCTCTTTCTTTCTCTCTCTGCGCTCTTTCTTTCTCTCTCTGCGCTCTTTCTTTCTTTCTCTCTATGCGCTCTTTCTTTCTCTGCGCTCTCTCTCTCTCTGCGCTCTTTCTTTCTCTCTCTGCGCTCTTTCTTTCTCTCTCTCTGCGCTCTTTCTTTCTCTCTCTGCGCTCTCTTTCTCTCTGCGCACTTTCTTTCTCTCTCTCTGCGCTCTCTCTCTCTGCGCTCTCTCTCTCTCTCTGCGCTCTTTCTTTTTCTCTCTGCGCTCTTTCTTTCTCTCTCTGCGCTCTTTCTTTCTCTCTCTGCGCTCTTTCTTTCTCTCTCTGCGCTCTTTCTTTCTCTCTCTCTGCGCTCTTTCTTTCTCTCTCTCTGCGCTCTTTCTCTCTCTGCGCTCTTTCTTTCTCTCTCTGCGCACTTTCTTTCTTTCTCTCTCTGCGCTCTTTCTTTCTCTGCGCTCTCTCTCTCTCTCTCTGCGCTCTCTCTCTCTCTCCCTGCGCTCTTTCTTTCTCTCTGCGCACTTTCTTTCTCTCTCTCTCTGCGCTCTTTCTTTCTCTCTCTGCGCTCTTTCTTTCTCTCTCTATGCTCTTTCTCTCTCTCTCTCTGCGCACTTTCTTTCTCTCTCTCTGCGCACTTTCTTTCTATCTCTCTGCGCTCTTTCTTTCTCTCTGCGCTCTCTCTCTCTGCGCTCTCTCTCTCTGCACTCTTTTTTTTCTCTCTGCGCTCTTTCTTTCTCTCTGCGCTCTTTCTTTCTCTCTCTGCGCTCTTTCTTTCTTTCTCTCTGCGCACTATCTTTCTCTCTCTCTGTGCTCTTTCTGTCTCTCTGCGCTCTTTCTCTCTCTCTGCGCTCTTTCTTTCTCTCTCTCTGCGCTCTTTCTCTCTCTCTCTCTGCGCTCTTTCTTTCTCTCTCTCTGCGCTCTTTCTCTCTCTCTCGCTGCACTCTTTCTCTCTCTCTGCGCTCATTCTCTCTCTCTCTGCGCTCTTTCTTTCTCTGCGCTCTTTCTTTCTCTCTCTGTGCTCTTACTTTCTCTCTCTCTGCGCTCTTTCTTTCTCTCTGCGCTCTTTCTTTCCCTCTCTCTGCGCTCTTTCTCTCTCTCTGCGCTCTTTCTTTCTCTCTCTGCGCTCTTTCTTTCTCTCTCTGCGCTCTTTCTTTCTCTCTGCGCACTTTCTTTCTCTCTCTCTCTGCGCTCTTTCTTTCTCTCTCTGCGCTCTTTCTTTCTCTCTCTATGCTCTTTCTCTCTCTCTCTCTGCGCACTTTCTTTCTTTCTCTCTGCGCTCTCTCTCTCTGCGCTCTCTCTCTCTGCACTCTTTTTTTTCTCTCTGCGCTCTTTCTTTCTCTCTCTGCGCTCTTTCTTTCTCTCTCTGCGCTCTTTCTTTCTTTCTCTCTATGCGCTCTTTCTTTCTCTGCGCTCTCTCTCTTTCTCTCTGCGCTCTTTCTTTCTCTCTCTGCGCTCTTTCTTTCTCTCTCGCTGCGCTCTTTCTTTCTCTCTCTGCGCTCTTTCTTTCTCTCTGCGCACTTTCTTTCTCTCTCTCTGCGCTCTCTCTCTCTGCGCTCTCTCTCTCTCTCTGCGCTCTTTCTTTCTCTCTCTGTGCTCTTTCTTTCTCTCTCTGCGCTCTTTCTTTCTCTCTCTGCGCTCTTTCTTTCTCTCTCTGCGCTCTTTCTTTCTCTCTCTCTGCGCTCTTTCTTTCTCTCTCTCTGCGCTCTTTCTCTCTCTGCGCTCTTTCTTTCTCTCTCTGCGCTCTTTCTTTCTTTCTCTCTCTGCGCTCTTTCTTTCTCTGCGCTCTCTCTCTTTCTGCGCTCTCTCTCTCTCTCCCTGCGCTCTTTCTTTCTCTCTCAGCGCTCTTTCTTTCTCTCTCTGCGCTCTTTCTTTCTCTCTCTGCGCTCTTTCTTTCTCTCTCTGCGCTCTTTCTTTCTCTCTCTCTGCGCTCTTTCTTTCTCTCTCTGCGCTCTTTCTTTCTCTCTCTCTGCGCTCTTTCTTTCTCTCTCTCTGCGCTCTTTCTTTCTCTCTCTCTGCGCTCTTTCTTTCTCTCCTGCGCTCTTTCTCTCTCTCTGCGCTCTTTCTTTCTCTCTCTGCGCTCTTTCTTTCTCTCTCTGCGATCTTTCTTTCTTTCTCTCTCTGCGCTTTTTCTTTCTCTCTCTGCGCACTTTCTTTCTCTCTGCGCACTTTCTTTCTCTCTCTCTGCGCTCTCTCTCTCTCTGCGCTCTTTCTTTCTCTCTGCGCTCTTTCTTTCTCTCTGCGCTCTCTCTCTGCGCTCTCTCTCTCTCTCTGCGCTCTTTCTTTCTCTCTCTGCGCTCTTTCTTTCTCTCTCTCTGCGCTCTTTCTTTCTCTCTCTCTGCGCTCTTTCTTTCTCTCACTCTGCGCTCTTTCTCTCTCTCTGCGCTCTTTCTTTCTCTCTGCGCTCTTTCTTTCTCTCTCTCGGCGCTCTTTCTCTCTCTCTCGCTGCGCTCTTTCTCTCTCTCTGCGCTCATTCTCTCTCTCTCTGCGCTCTTTCTTTCTCTCTCTGTGCTTTTTCTTTCTCTCTCTGCGCTCTTTCTTACTCTCTCTGCGCTCTTTCTTTCTCTCTCTCTGCGCTCTTTCTTTCTCTCTCTCTGTGCTCTTTCTTTCTCTCTCTCTGTGCTCTTTCTTTCTCTCTCTGCGCTCTTTCTTTCTTTCTCTCTCTGCGCTCTTTCTTTCTCTTTCTCTGCGCTCTTTCTTTCTCTCTCTGCGCATTTTCTTTCTCTCTCTGCGCTCTTTCTTTCTTTCTCTCTCTGCGCTCTTTCTTTCTCTCTCTCTGCGCTCTTTCTTTCTCTCTCTCTGCGCTCTTTCTTTCTCTCTCTCTCTCTCTCTGCGCTCTTTCTTTCTCTCTGCGCACTTTCTTTCTCTCTCTCTCTGCGCTCTTTCTCTCTGCGCTCTTTCTTTCTCTCTGCGCTCTTTCTTTCTCTCTCTCTGCGCTCTTTCTCTCTCTCTCGCTGCGCTCTTTCTCTCTCTCTGCGCTCATTCTCTCTCTCTGCGCTCTTTCTTTCTCTCTCTCTCTCTCTGCGCTCTTTCTTTCTCTCTGCGCACTATCTTTCTCTCTCTCTGCGCTCTTTCTCTCTCTCTGCGCTCTTTCTTTCTCTCTGCGCTCTTTCTTTCTCTCTCTCTGCGCTCTTTCTCTCTCTCTCGCTGCGCTCTTTCTCTCTCTCTCTGCGCTCATTCTCTCTCTCTCTGCGCTCTTTCTTTCTCTCTCTGCGCTCTTTCTTTCTCTCTCTGCGCTCTTACTTTCTCTCTCTCTGCGCTCTTTCTTTCTCTCTGCGCTCTTTCTTTCTCTCTCTCTGCGCTCTTTCTCTCTCTCTCTCGCTGCGCTCTTTCTCTCTCTCTGCGCTCATTCTCTCTCTCTCTGCGCTATTTCTTTCTCTCTCTGCGCTCTTTCTTTCTCTCTCTGCGCTCTTTCTTTCTCTCTGCGCACTTTCTTTCTCTCTCTGCGCTCTTTCTTTCTCTCTCTGCGCTCTTTCTTTCTCTCTCTATGCTCTTTCTCTCTCTCTCTCTGCGCACTTTCTTTCTCTCTCTCTGCGCAATTTCTTTCTATCTCTCTGTGCTCTTTCTTTCTCTCTGCGCTCTCTCTCTGCGCTCTCTCTCTCTGCACTCTTTTTTTTCTCTCTGCGCTCTTTCTTTCTCTCTCTGCGCTCTTTCTTTCTCTCTCTGCGCTCTTTCTTTCTTTCTTTCTCTCTCTGCGCTCTTTCTTTCTCTGCGCTCTCTCTCTCTCTGCGCTCTTGCTTTCTCTCTCTGCGCTCTTTCTTTCTCTCTCTCTGCGCTCTTTCTCTCTCTGCGCTCTTTCTTTCTCTCTCTCTGTGCTCTTTCTTTCTCTCTCTGCGCTCTTTCTTTCTCTCTCTATGCTCTTTCTCTCTCTCTCTCTGCGCACTTTCTTTCTTTCTCTCTGCGCTCTCTCTCTCTGCGCTCTCTCTCTCTGCACTCTTTTTTTTCTCTCTGCGCTCTTTCTTTCTCTCTCTGCGCTCTTTCTTTCTCTCTCTGCGCTCTTTCTTTCTTTCTCTCTCTGCGCTCTTTCTTTCTCTGCGCTCTCTCTCTCTCTGCGCTCTCTCTTTCTCTCTCTGCGCTCTTTCTTTCTCTCTCTGCGCTCTTTCTTTCTCTCTCTGCGCTCTTTTTTTCTCTCTCTCTGCGCTCTTTCTTTCTCTCTCTGCGCTCTTTCTTTCTCTCTGCGCACTTTCTTTCTCTCTCTCTGCGCTCTCTCTCTCTGCGCTCTCTCTCTCTGCGCTCTTTCTTTCTCTCTCTGCGCTCTTTCTTTCTCTCTCTGCGCTCTTTCTTTCTCTCTCTCTGTGCTCTTTCTTTCTCTCTCTCTGTGCTCTTTCTTTCTCTCTCTGCGCTCTTTCTTTCTTTCTCTCTCTGCGCTCTTTCTTTCTCTTTCTCTGCGCTCTTTCTTTCTCTCTCTGCGCATTTTCTTTCTCTCTCTGCGCTCTTTCTTTCTTTCTCTCTCTGCGCTCTTTCTTTCTCTCTCTCTGCGCTCTTTCTTTCTCTCTCTCTCTCTCTCTGCGCTCTTTCTTTCTCTCTGCGCACTTTCTTTCTCTCTCTCTGCGCTCTTTCTCTCTGCGCTCTTTCTTTCTCTGCGCTCTTTCTTTCTCTCTCTCTGCGCTTTTTCTCTCTCTCTCGCTGCGCTCTTTCTCTCTCTCTGCGCTCATTCTCTCTCTCTCTGCGCTCTTTCTTTCTCTCTCTCTCTCTCTGCGCTCTTTCTTTCTCTCTGCGCACTATCTTTCTCTCTCTATGCGCTCTTTCTCTCTCTCTGCGCTCTTTCTTTCTCTCTGCGCTCTTTCTTTCTCTCTCTCTGCGCTCTTTCTCTCTCTCTCGCTGCGCTCTTTCTCTCTCTCTGCGCTCATTCTCTCTCTCTCTGCGCTCTTTCTTTCTCTCTCTGCGCTCTTTCTTTCTCTCTCTGCGCTCTTACTTTCTCTCTCTCTGCGCTCTTTCTTTCTCTCTGCGCTCTTTCTTTCTCTCTCTCTGCGCTCTTTCTCTCTCTCTCTCGCTGCGCTCTTTCTCTCTCTCTGCGCTCATTCTCTCTCTCTCTGCGCTATTTCTTTCTCTCTCTGCGCTCTTTCTTTCTCTCTCTGCGCTCTTTCTTTCTCTCTGCGCACTTTCTTTCTCTCTCTGCGCTCTTTCTTTCTCTCTCTGCGCTCTTTCTTTCTCTCTCTATGCTCTTTCTCTCTCTCTCTCTGCGCACTTTCTTTCTCTCTCTCTGCGCACTTTCTTTCTATCTCTCTGTGCTCTTTCTTTCTCTCTGCGCTCTCTCTCTGCGCTCTCTCTCTCTGCACTCTTTTTTTTCTCTCTGCGCTCTTTCTTTCTCTCTCTGCGCTCTTTCTTTCTCTCTCTGCGCTCTTTCTTTCTTTCTCTCTCTGCGCTCTTTCTTTCTCTGCACTCTCTATCTCTCTCTCTGCGCTCTTGCTTTCTCTCTCTGCGCTCTTTCTTTCTCTCTCTCTGCGCTCTTTCTCTCTCTGCGCTCTTTCTTTCTCTCTCTCTGTGCTCTTTCTTTCTCTCTCTGCGCTCTTTCTTTCTTTCTCTCTCTGCGCTCTTTCTTTCTCTCTCTGCGCTCTTTCTTTCTCTCTCTGCGCTCTTTCTTTCTCTCTCTGCGCTATTTCTTTCTTTCTCTCTCTGCGCTCTTTCTTTCTCTCTCTCTGCGCTCTTTCTTTCTCTCTCTCTGCGCTCTTTCTTTCTCTCTCTGCGCTCTTTTTTTCTCTGCGCACTTTCTTTCTCTCTCTCTGCGCTCTTTCTCTCTCTCTGCGCTCTTTCTTTCTCTCTGCGCTCTTTCTTTCTCTCTCTCTGCGCTCTTTCTCTCTCTCTCGCTGTGCTCTTTCTCTCTCTCTGCGCTCATTCTCTCTCTCTCTGCGCTCTTTCTTTCTCTCTCTGCGCTCTTTCTTTCTCTCTCTCTGCGCTCTTTCTTTCTCTCTCTGCGCTCTTTCTTTCTTTCTCTCTGCGCACTTTCTTTCTCTCTCTCTGCGCTCTTTCTCTCTCTCTGCGCTCTTTCTTTCTCTCTGCGCTCTTTCTTTCTCTCTCTCTGCGCTCTTTCTCTCTCTCTCGCTGCGCTCTTTCTCTCTCTCTGCGCTCATTCTCTCTCTCTCTGCGCTCTTTCTTTCTCTCTCTGCGCTCTTTCTTTCTCTCTCTGCGCTCTTACTTTCTCTCTCTCTGCGTTCTTTCTTTCTCTCTCTCTGCGCTCTTTCTTTCTCTCTCTCTCTCTGCGCTCTTTCTTTCTCTCTGCGCACTATCTTTCTCTCTCTCTGCGCTCTTTCTCTCTCTCTGCGCTCTTTCTTTCTCTCTGCGCTCTTTCTTTCTCTCTCTCTGCGCTCTTTCTCTCTCTCTCGCTGCGCTCTTTCTCTCTCTCTGCGCTCATTCTCTCTCTCTCTGCGCTCTTTCTTTCTCTCTCTGCGCTCTTTCTTTCTCTCTCTGCGCTCTTTCTTTCTCTATCTGTGCTCTTACTTTCTCTCTCTCTGCGCTCTTTCTTTCTCTCTGCGCTCTTTCTTTCTCTCTCTCTGCGCTCTTTCTCTCTCTCTCTGCGCTCTTTCTTTCTCTCTCTGCACTCTTTCTTTCTCTCTCTGCGCTCTTTCTTTCTCTATCTGTGCTCTTACTTTCTCTCTCTCTGCGCTCTTTCTCTCTCTCTGCGCTCATTCTCTCTTTCTCTGCGCTATTTCTTTCTCTCTCTGCGCTCTTTCTTTCTCTCTCTGCGCTCTTACTTTCTCTCTCTCTGCGCTCTTTCTTTCTCTCTCTCTGCGCTCTTTCTCTCTCTCTGCGCTCTTTCTTTCTCTCTGCGCTCTTTCTTTCTCTCTGCGCTCTCTCTCTCTCTGCGCTCTTTCTCTCTCTGCGCTCTTTCTTTCTCTCTCTGCGCTCTTTCTTTCTCTCTCTGCGCTCTTTCTTTCTCTCTCTGCGCTCTTTCTTTCTCTCTCTGCGCTCTTTCTTTCTCTCTCTCTGTGCTCTTTCATTCTCTCTCTCTCTGCGCTTTTTCTTTCTCTCTGCGCTCTTTCTTTCTCTCTCTCTGCGCTCTTTCTCTCTCTCTGCGCTCTTTCTTTCTCTCTCTGCGCTCTTTCTTTCTCTCTCTGCGCTCTTTCTTTCTTTCTCTCTCTCTGCGCTCTTTCTTTCTCTCTGTGCACTTTCTTTCTCTCTCTCTGCGCTCTCTCTCTCTCTGCGCTCTTTCTTTCTCTCTGCGCTCTTTCTTTCTCTCTGTGCTCTCTCTCTCATTGCGCTCTTTCTCTCTCTCTGCGCTCTTTCTTTCTCTCTGCGCTCTTTCTTTCTCTCTCTCGGCGCTCTTTCTCTCTCTCTCGCTGCGCTCTTTCTCTCTCTCTGCGCTCATTCTCTCTCTCTCTGCGCTCTTTCTTTCTCTCTCTGTGCTTTTTCTTTCTCTCTCTGCGCTCTTTCTTACTCTCTCTGCGCTCTTTCTTTCTCTCTCTCTGCGCTCTTTCTTTCTCTCTCTCTGTGCTCTTTCTTTCTCTCTCTGCGCTCTTTCTTTCTTTCTCTCTCTGCGCTCTTTCTTTCTCTTTCTCTGCGCTCTTTCTTTCTCTCTCTGCGCATTTTCTTTCTCTCTCTGCGCTCTTTCTTTCTTTCTCTCTCTGCGCTCTTTCTTTCTCTCTCTCTGCGCTCATTCTTTCTCTCTCTCTGCGCTCTTTCTTTCTCTCTCTCTCTCTGCGCTCTTTCTTTCTTTCTGCGCACTTTCTTTCTCTCTCTCTGCGCTCTTTCTCTCTGCGCTTTTTCTTTCTCTCTGCGCTCTTTCTTTCTCTCTGCGCTCATTCTCTCTCTCTGCGCTCTTTCTTTCTCTCTCTGCGCTCTTTCTTTCTCTCTCTCTCTCTCTGCGCTCTTTCTTTCTCTCTGCGCACTATCTTTCTCTCTCTCTGCGCTCTTTCTCTCTCTCTGCGCTCTTTCTTTCTCTCTGCGCTGTTTCTTTCTCTCTCTCTGCGCTCTTTCTCTCTCTCTCGCTGCGATCTTTCTCTCTCTCTGCGCTCATTCTCTCTCTCTCTGCGCTCTTTCTTTCTCTCTCTGCGCTCTTTCTTTCTCTCTCTGCGCTCTTACTTTCTCTCTCTCTGCGCTCTTTCTTTCTCTCTGCGCTCTTTCTTTCTCTCTCTCTGCGCTCTTTCTCTCTCTCTCTCGCTGCGCTCTTTCTCTCTCTCTGCGCTCATTCTCTCTCTCTCTGCGCTATTTCTTTCTCTCTCTGCGCTCTTTCTTTCTCTCTCTGCGCTCTTTCTTTCTCTCTGCGCACTTTCTTTCTCTCTCTCTCTGCGCTCTTTCTTTCTCTCTCTGCGCTCTTTCTTTCTCTCTCTATGCTCTTTCTCTCTCTCTCTCTGCGCACTTTCTTTCTCTCTCTCTGCGCACTTTCTTTCTATCTCTCTGCGCTCTTTCTTTCTCTCTGCGCTCTCTCTCTGCGCTCTCTCTCTCTGCACTCTTTTTTTTCTCTCTGCGTTCTTTCTTTCTCTCTCTGCGCTCTTTCTTTCTCTCTCTGCGCTCTTTCTTTCTTTCTCTCTCTGCGCTCTTTCTTTCTCTGCGCTCTCTCTCTCTCTCTGCGCTCTTGCTTTCTCTCTCTGCGCTCTTTCTTTCTCTGCGCTCTTTCTTTCTCTCTCTCTGCGCTCTTTCTTTCTCTCTCTCTGTGCTCTTTCTTTCTCTCTCTGCGCTCTTTCTTTCTTTCTCTCTCTGCGCTCTTTCTTTCTCTCTCTGCGCTCTTTCTTTCTCTCTCTGCGCTCTTTCTTTCTCTCTCTGCGCTCTTTCTTTCTCTCTCTGCGCTATTTCTTTCTTTCTCTCTCTGCGCTCTTTCTTTCTCTCTCTCTGCGCTCTTTCTTTCTCTCTCTCTGTGCTCTTTCTTTCTCTCTCTGCGCTCTTTCTTTCTTTCTCTCTCTGCGCTCTTTCTTTCTCTCTCTGCGCTCTCTCTCTCTCTCTGCGCTCTTTCTTTCTCTCTGTGCACTTTCTTTCTCTCTCTCTGCGCTCTTTTTTTTCTTTCTGCGCTCTTTCTTTCTTTCTCTCTCTGCGCTCTTTCTTTCTCTCTCTCTGCACTCTTTCTTTCTCTCTCTCTGCGCTCTTTCATTCTCTCTCTCTCTGCGCTCTTTCTTTCTCTCTCTCTGCGCTCTTTCTTTCTCTCTCTCTGCGCTCTTTCTCTCTCTCTGCGCTCTTTCTTTCTCTCTCTGCGCTCTTTCTTTCTCTCTCTGCGATCTTTCTTTCTTTCTCTCTCTCTGCGCTCTTTCTTTCTCTCTCTGCGCTCTTTCTTTCTCTCTGTGCACTTTCTTTCTCTCTCTCTGCGCTCTCTCTCTCTCTGCGCTCTTTCTTTCTCTCTGCGCTCTTTCTTTCTCTCTGTGCTCTCTCTCTCTGCGCTCTCTCTCTCTCTGCGCTCTTTCTTTCTCTCTCTGCGCTCTCTCTCTCTCTGTCTGCGCACTTTCTCTCTCTCTGCGCACTTTCTTTCTATCTCTCTGCGCTCTTTCTTTCTCTCTGCGCTCTCTCTCTCTGCGCTCTCTCTCTCTGCACCCTTTTTTCTCTCTCTGCGCTCTTTCTTTCTCTCTCTGCGCTCTTTCTTTCTCTCTCTGCGCTCTTACTTTCTCTCTCTCTGCGCTCTTTCTTTCTCTCTCTCTGCGCTCTTTCTCTCTCTCTGCGCTCTTTCTTTCTCTCTGCGCTCCCTCTCTCTCTGCGCTCTTTCTCTCTCTGCGCTCTTTCTTTCTCTCTCTGCGCTCTTTCTTTCTCTCTCTGCGCTCTTTCTTTCTCTCTCTGCGCTCATTCTTTCTCTCTCTCTGCGCTCTTTCTTTCTCTCTCTCTGCGCTCTTTCTTTCTCTCTCTGCGCTCTTTCTTTCTCTCTCTGCGCTCTTTCTTTCTCTCTCTGCGCTCTTTCTTTCTCTCTCTGCGCTCTTTCTTTCTCTCTCTCTGCGCTCTTTCTTTCTCTCTCTCTCTGCGCTCTTTCTTTCTCTCTCTCTGCGCTCTTTCTTTCTCTCTCTGCGCTCTTTCTTTCTCTCTCTGCGCTCTTTCTTTCTCTCTCTCTGCGCTCTTTCTTTCTCTCTCTGCGCTCTTTCTTTCTCTCTCTGCGCTCTTTCTTTCTCTCTCTCTGCGCTCTTTCTTTCTCTCTCTGCGCTCTTTCTTTCTCTCTCTGCGCTCTTACTTTCTCTCTCACGGCGCTCTTTCTTTCTCTCTGCGCTCTTTCTTTCTCTCTCTCTGCGCTCTTTCTCTCTCTCTCTCGCTGCGCTCTTTCTCTCTCTCTGCGCTCATTCTCTCTCTCTCTGCGCTATTTCTTTCTCTCTCTGCGCTCTTTCTTTCTCTCTCTGCGCTCTTTCTTTCTCTCTGCGCACTTTCTTTCTCTCTCTCTCTGCGCTCTTTCTTTCTCTCTTTGCGCTCTTTCTTTCTCTCTCTATGCTCTTTCTCTCTCTCTGCGCACTTTCTTTCTCTCTCTCTGCGCACTTTCTTTCTATCTCTCTGCGCTCTTTCTTTCTCTCTGCGCTCTCTCTCTGCGCTCTCTCTCTCTGCACTCTTTTTTTTCTCTCTGCGCTCTTTCTTTCTCTCTCTGCGCTCTTTCTTTCTCTCTCTGCGATCTTTCTTTCTTTCTCTCTCTCTGCGCTCTTTCTTTCTCTCTCTGCGCTCTTTCTTTCTCTCTGTGCACTTTCTTTCTCTCTCTCTGCGCTCTCTCTCTCTCTGCGCTCTTTCTTTCTCTCTGCGCTCTTTCTTTCTCTCTGTGCTCTCTCTCTCTGCGCTCTCTCTCTCTCTGCGCTCTTTCTTTCTCTCTCTGCGCTCTCTCTCTCTCTGTCTGCGCACTTTCTCTCTCTCTGCGCACTTTCTTTCTATCTCTCTGCGCTCTTTCTTTCTCTCTGCGCTCTCTCTCTCTGCGCTCTCTCTCTCTGCACCCTTTTTTCTCTCTCTGCGCTCTTTCTTTCTCTCTCTGCGCTCTTTCTTTCTCTCTCTGCGCTCTTACTTTCTCTCTCACTGCGCTCTTTCTTTCTCTCTCTCTGCGCTCTTTCTCTCTCTCTGCGCTCTTTCTTTCTCTCTGCGCTCCCTCTCTCTCTGCGCTCTTTCTCTCTCTGCGCTCTTTCTTTCTCTCTCTGCGCTCTTTCTTTCTCTCTCTGCGCTCTTTCTTTCTCTATCTGTGCTCTTACTTTCTCTCTCTCTGCGCTCTTTCTTTCTGCGCTCTTTCTTTCTCTCTCTCTGCGCTCTTTCTCTCTCTCTCTGCGCTCTTTCTTTCTCTCTCTGCGCTCTTTCTTTCTCTCTCTGCGCTCTTTCTTTCTCTATCTGTGCTCTTACTTTCTCTCTCTCTGCGCTCTTTCTCTCTCTCTGCGCTCATTCTCTCTTTCTCTGCGCTATTTCTTTCTCTCTCTGCGCTCTTTCTTTCTCTCTCTGCGCTCTTACTTTCTCTCTCTCTGCGCTCTTTCTTTCTCTCTCTGCGCTCTTACTTTCTTTCTCTCTGCGCTCTCTCTCTCTCTGCGCTCTTTCTCTCTCTGCGCTCTTTCTTTCTCTCTCTGCGCTCTTTCTTTCTCTCTCTGCGCTCTTTCTTTCTCTCTCTGCGCTCTTTCTTTCTCTCTCTGCGCTCTTTCTTTCTCTCTCTCTGTGCTCTTTCATTCTCTCTCTCTCTGCGCTCTTTCTTTCTCTCTGCGCTCTTTCTTTCTCTCTCTCTGCGCTCTTTCTCTCTCTCTGCGCTCTTTCTTTCTCTCTCTGCGCTCTTTCTTTCTCTCTCTGCGCTCTTTCTTTCTTTCTCTCTCTCTGCGCTCTTTCTTTCTCTCTGTGCACTTTCTTTCTCTCTCTCTGCGCTCTCTCTCTCTCTGCGCTCTTTCTTTCTCTCTGCGCTCTTTCTTTCTCTCTGTGCTCTCTCTCTCATTGCGCTCTTTCTCTCTCTCTGCGCTCTTTCTTTCTCTCTGCGCTCTTTCTTTCTCTCTCTCGGCGCTCTTTCTCTCTCTCTCGCTGCGCTCTTTCTCTCTCTCTGCGCTCATTCTCTCTCTCTCTGCGCTCTTTCTTTCTCTCTCTGTGCTTTTTCTTTCTCTCTCTGCGCTCTTTCTTACTCTCTCTGCGCTCTTTCTTTCTCTCTCTCTGCGCTCTTTCTTTCTCTCTCTCTGCGCTCTTTCTTTCTCTCTCTCTGTGCTCTTTCTTTCTCTCTCTGCGCTCTTTCTTTCTTTCTCTCTCTGCGCTCTTTCTTTCTCTTTCTCTGCGCTCTTTCTTTCTCTCTCTGCGCATTTTCTTTCTCTCTCTGCGCTCTTTCTTTCTTTCTCTCTCTGCGCTCTTTCTTTCTCTCTCTCTGCGCTCATTCTTTCTCTCTCTCTGCGCTCTTTCTTTCTCTCTCTCTCTCTGCGCTCTTTCTTTCTTTCTGTGCACTTTCTTTCTCTCTCTCTGCGCTCTTTCTCTCTGCGCTCTTTCTTTCTCTCTGCGCTCTTTCTTTCTCTCTGTGCTCATTCTCTCTCTCTGCGCTCTTTCTTTCTCTCTCTGCGCTCTTTCTTTCTCTCTCTCTCTCTCTGCGCTCTTTCTTTCTCTCTGCGCACTATCTTTCTCTCTCTCTGCGCTCTTTCTCTCTCTCTGCGCTCTTTCTTTCTCTCTGCGCTCTTTCTTTCTCTCTCTCTGCGCTCTTTCTCTCACTCTCGCTGCGATCTTTCTCTCTCTCTGCGCTCATTCTCTCTCTCTCTGCGCTCTTTCTTTCTCTCTCTGCGCTCTTTCTTTCTCTCTCTGCGCTCTTACTTTCTCTCTCTCTGCGCTCTTTCTTTCTCTCTGCGCTCTTTCTTTCTCTCTCTCGCTGCGCTCTTTCTCTCTCTCTGCGCTCATTCTCTCTCTCTCTGCGCTATTTCTTTCTCTCTCTGCGCTCTTTCTTTCTCTCTCTGCGCACTTTCTTTCTCTCTCTCTCTGCGCTCTTTCTTTCTCTCTCTGCGCTCTTTCTTTCTCTCTCTATGCTCTTTCTCTCTCTCTCTCTGCGCACTTTCTTTCTCTCTCTCTGCGCACTTTCTTTCTATCTCTCTGCGCTCTTTCTTTCTCTCTGCGCTCTCTCTCTGCGCTCTCTCTCTCTGCACTCTTTTTTTTCTCTCTGCGCTCTTTCTTTCTCTCTCTGCGCTCTTTCTTTCTCTCTCTGCGCTCTTTCTTTCTTTCTCTCTCTGCGCTCTTTCTTTCTCTGCGCTCTCTCTCTCTCTCTGCGCTCTTGCTTTCTCTCTCTGCGCTCTTTCTTTCTCTCTCTCTGCGCTCTTTCTTTCTCTCTCTCTGCGCTCTTTCTTTCTCTCTCTCTGTGCTCTTTCTTTCTCTCTCTGCGCTCTTTCTTTCTTTCTCTCTCTGCGCTCTTTCTTTCTCTCTCTGCGCTCTTTCTTTCTCTCTCTGCGCTATTTCTTTCTTTCTCTCTCTGCGCTCTTTCTTTCTCTCTCTCTGCGCTCTTTCTTTCTCTCTCTCTGTGCTCTTTCTTTCTCTCTCTGCGCTCTTTCTTTCTTTCTCTCTCTGCGCTCTTTCTTTCTCTCTCTGCGCTCTCTCTCTCTCTCTCTGCGCTCTTTCTTTCTCTCTGTGCACTTTCTTTCTCTCTCTCTGCGCTCTTTTTTTTCTTTCTGCGCTCTTTCTTTCTTTCTCTCTCTGCGCTCTTTCTTTCTCTCTCTCTGCACTCTTTCTTTCTCTCTCTCTGCGCTCTTTCATTCTCTCTCTCTCTGCGCTCTTTCTTTCTCTCTCTCTGCGCTCTTTCTTTCTCTCTCTCTGCGCTCTTTCTCTCTCTCTGCGCTCTTTCTTTCTCTCTCTGCACTCTTTCTTTCTCTCTCTGCGATCTTTCTTTCTTTCTCTCTCTCTGCGCTCTTTCTTTCTCTCTCTGCGCTCTTTCTTTCTCTCTGTGCACTTTCTTTCTCTCTCTCTGCGCTCTCTCTCTCTCTGCGCTCTTTCTTTCTCTCTGCGCTCTTTCTTTCTCTCTGTGCTCTCTCTCTCTGCGCTCTCTCTCTCTCTGCGCTCTTTCTTTCTCTCTCTGCGCTCCCTCTCTCTCTGTCTGCGCACTTTCTCTCTCTCTGCGCACTTTCTTTCTATCTCTCTGCGCTCTTTCTTTCTCTCTGCGCTCTCTCTCTCTGCGCTCTCTCTCTCTGCACCCTTTTTTCTCTCTCTGCGCTCTTTCTTTCTCTCTCTGCGCTCTTTCTTTCTCTCTCTGCGCTCTTACTTTCTCTCTCTCTGCGCTCTTTCTTTCTCTCTCTCTGCGCTCTTTCTCTCTCTCTGCGCTCTTTCTTTCTCTCTGCGCTCCCTCTCTCTCTGCGCTCTTTCTCTCTCTGCGCTCTTTCTTTCTCTCTCTGCGCTCTTTCTTTCTCTCTCTGCGCTCTTTCTTTCTCTCTCTGCGCTCATTCTTTCTCTCTCTCTGCGCTCTTTCTTTCTCTCTCTCTGCGCTCTTTCTTTCTCTCTCTGCGCTCTTTCTTTCTCTCTCTGCGCTCTTTCTTTCTCTCTCTGCGCTCTTTCTTTCTCTCTCTGCGCTCTTTCTTTCTCTCTCTCTGCGCTCTTTCTTTCTCTCTCTCTCTGCGCTCTTTCTTTCTCTCTCTCTGCGCTCTTTCTTTCTCTCTCTGCGCTCTTTCTTTCTCTCTCTGCGCTCTTTCTTTCTCTCTCTCTGCGCTCTTTCTTTCTCTCTCTGCGCTCTTTCTTTCTCTCTCTGCGCTCTTTCTTTCTCTCTCTGCGCTCTTTCTTTCTCTCTCTCTGCGCTCTTTCTTTCTCTCTCTGCGCTCTTTCTTTCTCTCTCTGCGCTCTTACTTTCTCTCTCACGGCGCTCTTTCTTTCTCTCTGCGCTCTTTCTTTCTCTCTCTCTGCGCTCTTTCTCTCTCTCTCTCGCTGCGCTCTTTCTCTCTCTCTGCGCTCATTCTCTCTCTCTCTGCGCTATTTCTTTCTCTCTCTGCGCTCTTTCTTTCTCTCTCTGCGCTCTTTCTTTCTCTCTGCGCACTTTCTTTCTCTCTCTCTCTGCGCTCTTTCTTTCTCTCTTTGCGCTCTTTCTTTCTCTCTCTATGCTCTTTCTCTCTCTCTGCGCACTTTCTTTCTCTCTCTCTGCGCACTTTCTTTCTATCTCTCTGCGCTCTTTCTTTCTCTCTGCGCTCTCTCTCTGCGCTCTCTCTCTCTGCACTCTTTTTTTTCTCTCTGCGCTCTTTCTTTCTCTCTCTGCACTCTTTCTTTCTCTCTCTGCGCTCTTTCTTTCTTTCTCTCTCTGCGCTCTTTCTTTCTCTGCGCTCTCTCTCTCTCTCTGCGCTCTTGCTTTCTCTCTCTGCGCTCTTTCTTTCTCTGCGCTCTCTCTCTCTCTCTGCGCTCTTTCTTTCTCTCTGCGCTCTCTCTCTCTCTGCGCTCTTTCTTTCTCTCTCTGCGCTCTCTCTCTCTCTGTCTGCGCACTTTCTCTCTCTCTGCGCACTTTCTTTCTATCTCTCTGCGCTCTTTCTTTCTCTCTGCGCTCTCTCTCTCTGCGCTCTCTCTCTCTGCACCCTTTTTTCTCTCTCTGCGCTCTTTCTTTCTCTCTCTGCGCTCTTTCTTTCTCTCTCTGCGCTCTTACTTTCTCTCTCACTGCGCTCTTTCTTTCTCTCTCTCTGCGCTCTTTCTCTCTCTCTGCGCTCTTTCTTTCTCTCTGCGCTCCCTCTCTCTCTGCGCTCTTTCTCTCTCTGCGCTCTTTCTTTCTCTCTCTGCGCTCTTTCTTTCTCTCTCTGCGCTCATTCTTTCTCTCTCTCTGCGCTCTTTCTTTCTCTCTCTCTGCGCTCTTTCTTTCTCTCTCTGCGCTCTTTCTTTCTCTCTCTGCGCTCTTTCTTTCTCTCTCTGCGCTCTTTCTTTCTCTCTCTGCGCTCTTTCTTTCTCTCTCTCTGCGCTCTTTCTTTCTCTCTCTCTCTGCGCTCTTTCTTTCTCTCGCTCTGCGCTCTTTCTTTCTCTCTCTGCGCTCTTTCTTTCTCTCTCTGCGCTCTTTCTTTCTCTCTCTGCGCTCTTTCTTTCTCTCTCTGCGCTCTTACTTTCTCTCTCTCTGCGCTCTTACTTTCTCTCTCTCTGCGCTCTTTCTTTCTCTCTGCGCTCTTTCTTTCTCTCTCTCTGCGCTCTTTCTCTCTCTCTCTCTCGCTGCGCTCTTTCTCTCTCTCTGCGCTCATTCTCTCTCTCTCTGCGCTATTTCTTTCTCTCTCTGCGCTCTTTCTTTCTCTCTCTGCGCTCTTTCTTTCTCTCTCTGCGCTCTTTCTTTCTTTCTCTCTCTGCGCTCTTTCTTTCTCTGCGCTCTCTCTCTCTCTCTGCGCTCTTGCTTTCTCTCTCTGCGCTCTTGCTTTCTCTCTCTGCGCTCTTTCTTTCTTTATCTCTGCGCTCTTTCTTTCTCTCTCTCTGTGCTCTTTCTTTCTCTCTCTGCGCTCTTTCTTTCTTTCTCTCTCTGCGCTCTTTCTTTCTCTCTCTGCGCTCTTTCTTTCTCTCTCTGCGCTCTTTCTTTCTCTCTCTGCGCTCTTTCTTTCTCTCTCTGCGCTATTTCTTTCTTTCTCTCTCTGCGCTCTTTCTTTCTCTCTCTCTGCGCTCTTTCTTTCTCTCTCTCTGTGCTCTTTCTTTCTCTCTCTGCGCTCTTTCTTTCTTTCTCTCTCTGCGCTCTTTCTTTCTCTCTCTGCGCTCTCTCTCTCTCTCTCTGCGCTCTTTCTTTCTCTCTGCGCTCTTTCTTTCTTTCTCTCTCTGCGCTCTTTCTTTCTCTCTCTCTGCGCTCTTTCTTTCTCTCTCTCTGCGCTCTCTCTCTCTCTGCGCTCTTTCTTTCTCTCTCTGCGCTCTTTCTTTCTCTCTCTCTGCGCTCTTTCTTTCTTTCTCTCTCTCTGCGCTCTTTCTTTCTCTCTCTGCGCTCTTTCTTTCTCTCTGTGCACTTTCTTTCTCTCTCTCTGCGCTCTCTCTCTCTCTGCGCTCTTTCTTTCTCTCTGCGCTCTTTCTTTCTCTCTGTGCTCTCTCTCTCTGCGCTCTCTCTCTCTCTGCGCTCTTTCTTTCTCTCTCTGCGCTCTTTCTCTCTCTCTGTCTGCGCACTTTCTCTCTCTCTGCGCACTTTCTTTCTATCTCTCTGCGCTCTTTCTTTCTCTCTGCGCTCTCTCTCTCTGCGCTCTCTCTCTCTGCACTCTTTTTTCTCTCTCTGCGCTCTTTCTTTCTCTCTCAGCGCTCTTTCTTTCTCTCTCTGCGCTCTTTCTTTCTCTCTCTGCGCTCTTACTTTCTCTCTCTCTGCGCTCTTTCTTTCTCTCTCTCTCTGCGCTCTTTCTCTCTCTCTGCGCTCTTTCTTTCTCTCTGCGCTCCCTCTCTCTCTGCGCTCTTTCTTTCTCTCTCTGCGCTCTTTCTTTCTCTCTCTGCGCTCTTTCTTTCTCTCTCTGCGCTCATTCTTTCTCTCTCTCTGCGCTCTTTCTTTCTCTCTGCGCTCTTTCTTTCTCTCTCTGCGCTCTTTCTTTCTCTCTCTGCGCTCTTTCTTTCTCTCTCTGCGCTCTTTCTATCTCTCTCTGCGCTCTTTCTTTCTCTCTCTGCGCTCTTTCTTTCTCTCTCTCTGCGCTCTTTCATTCTCTCTCTCTCTCTGCGCTCTTTCTTTCTCTCTCTCTGCGCTCTTTCTTTCTCTCTCTGCGCTCTTTCTTTCTCTCTCTATGCGCTCTTTCTCTCTCTCTGCGCTCTTTCTCTCTCTCTGCGCTCTTTCTTTCTCTCTGCGCTCTTTCTTTCTCTCTCTCGGCGCTCTTTCTCTCTCTCTCGCTGCGCTCTTTCTCTCTCTCTGCGCTCATTCTCTCTCTCTCTGCGCTCTTTCTTTCTCTCTCTGCGCTCTTTCTTTCTCTCTCTCTGCGCTCTTTCTTTCTCTCTCTCTGCGCTCTTTCTTTCTCTCTCTCTGTGCTCTTTCTTTCTCTCTCTGCGCTCTTTCTTTCTTTCTCTCTCTGCGCTCTTTCTTTCTCTTTCTCTGCGCTCTTTCTTTCTCTCTCTGCGCATTTTCTTTCTCTCTCTGCGCTCTTTCTTTCTTTCTCTCTCTGCGCTCTTTCTTTCTCTCTCTCTGCGCTCTTTCTCTCTGCGCTCTTTCTTTCTCTCTGCGCTCTTTCTTTTTCTCTGCGCTCATTCTCTCTCTCTCTGCGCTCTTTCTTTCTCTCTCTGCGCTCTTTCTTTCTCTCTCTCTCTCTCTCTGCGCTCTTTCTTTCGCTCTGCGCACTATCTTTCTCTCTCTCTGCGCTCTTTCTTTCTCTCTGCGCTCTTTCTTTCTCTCTCTCTGCGCTCTTTCTCTCTCTCTCGCTGCGATCTTTCTCTCTCTCTGCGCTCATTCTCTCTCTCTCTGCGCTCTTTCTTTCTCTCTCTGCGCTCTTTCTTTCTCTCTCTGCGCTCTTACTTTCTCTCTCTCTGCGCTCTTTCTTTCTCTCTGCGCTCTTTCTTTCTCTCTCTCTGCGCTCTTTCTCTCTCTCTCTCGCTGCGATCTTTCTCTCTCTCTGCGCTCATTCTCTCTCTCTCTGCGCTATTTCTTTCTCTCTCTGCGCTCTTTCTTTCTCTCTCTGCGCTCTTTCTTTCTCTCTGCGCACTTTCTTTCTCTCTCTCTCTGCGCTCTTTCTTTCTCTCTCTGCGCTCTTTCTTTCTCTCTCTATGCTCTTTCTCTCTCTCTCTCTCTCTCTGCGCACTTTCTTTCTCTCTCTCTGCGCACTTTCTTTCTATCTCTCTGCGCTCTTTCTTTCTCTCTGCGCTCTCTCTCTGCGCTCTCTCTCTCTGCACTCTTTTTTTTCTCTCTGCGCTCTTTCTTTCTCTCTCTGCACTCTTTCTTTCTCTCTCTGCGCTCTTTCTTTCTTTCTCTCTCTGCGCTCTTTCTTTCTCTGCGCTCTCTCTCTCTCTCTGC